>NW_025054725.1:0-8893 GCF_019279795.1 Protopterus annectens
AAAAAATTTTGGCCCTTTGGTTCAGCTCTGACTGTATTTTTTCTTTAGTTTGTGTTTTTTTTTCCACTGGCTTGGTATCTTTTATTATTTGTGGGTTAGGCATGCTGACTATGGTCCATGGATAGAGCATTAGGGTATACTGTATATGCTGGTCCTAAGTTCTTTGAGTGCAGAGGATGTGAATGTTACTCTGTGGACTAACTTCAAAGTATGTTATTGTGCAAAGAGGCTTTTAAGTCCACATTTCATTTATGTAAATAGATCTGTGGGACTAGTTACCCATGATCTGTAGCACACAGAGTGGTGGTAAACACTGAAAGTAGATATGACTGACCTCCTCTGCAAATGGCTGCTGTGATGTGGCGCTTTTGGGAACAATTGGCACTGAATGCAAGCAGTGGGTATCAATGGACAACTGTGTGACTATGGGTGTCAGCGATATGGCAAAGCAGCTTGTCACATTAATGCCTTAGCCAAGTGAAGACCTGTCATGGGAAAGATAGAGTCGGCTGCGAGCAGCTGAGTAACCCAGCGTGATGTGGGCCAAAACAGGAACCTGCAGTGGCAACTTCATGGCTCCGTACATTTCTTCTGTGTGTGCAAACATGGTTGTAACACTATAACGCGCAGTGCACTAAGCATGTAACATATTTTTGCCTTGTCACACTTAATTGCACTTCCTTTGATTTCTCAGTAAGTTTCCACCGAGAATAGCAGGGATTACAGTCAGTTTAGGGAAAACCTGCTGTTCTATTAAATTATTAAGTGAGTTAGAAAAGTATTTAAAAATATCCACAATTATTTTTGGTTTTGCACAGAATTCTTGAACAAAGAAGCTGAGAGGTAAGGAAAGAAAGAAAACTAGAGAAATTTTTGTTCAATCATCTTAGTTCTGTAAAAAAGTAAACCTGTAGCTTTGCCTTTATTATTGTTGCCTTTAGTGACAGGTTATAAAGAAACCTCTTTTTTCTTTACTATGTCAGTGTGTCATACTGCTGCCTCCTAGGACTGCGCCTTCTGTGAGGCATGGGCTGTGTTTCATAAAGTGCTGGTACCTTGAGGCTGGGGCGTAATTACACAACTCATATCTTTTCTCTCTGGTAAATCAGTGTTGATTGCTGACACTAATAATGTAAGACTTTTGAGTTGCAGGCAGCATATATATCACAAGAATGTATGCTAATGTAAAACCTGTTATTCTGTCTAGTTTCTAAGGACATAAAAGAAGAGGAATATTTCAGATTTGTTAAGTATGGGCCTTTGCTCCTCTGTCACTTTTGGTTTTGTTCTTAGTTGCTGTGCTAAGAGGTTGAGAGCTGAGGCAAAGGTTATTTTGTGGGTGTGTGCGGGTATAAATAGATACATATTAAATTGTAAATAGATGTATGGGTATTGGTAAAAGTACACACTGTCCACAGCATCATTATATACTTGCATCATTTTTTAAAGCAAATGACAGTTATGTGAGTTATGCAAAGCAGTCATTGACATGGCTAGTTTGGGGGAGACAAAATGTGGGCAGTAGTTACTTCAGATGTGCAGGATGAGAATGATATGTGAACTTTAGCCAAACATGGATCCTTCCCCGCATAAAATGGTGTGACCAATTGTATAGGAATGGTTACATTAGTAAAGGGCTGTAGGACATGCAGCCCTTCACAATATCCATGGCAGACTTGACAGAATCCTATCAGATATAGGGTGGCCAGTTAAGTTGCAAAGTTTGCAAAAGATTTATGCTGAAAATCTGCAAGTAACCAACAATAAGACATGTATATGTGTTTCCGAGTGAGGAGTTGAAGTAAATTATGTTCTAATTTTATTTATTTTTTTTAATTTCCACACAACCAGATTTCTGAGGTATACACAAAAGATGGCTCTTTTTATGGGGAGGAGGTGCGAAGGCATGCTGTATGTGAAAACGTATGATCATTGCATGAAAACTATCAAATAACAATATGGCTTTTCATGGACAGTGCATGTGTTTAATAACAGGAGTAAGTTGAAATATCACACTGAGGCTGTTATTTTGTTTGCTTCCCAAAGAGACATTAGAAGTAATACAGAATGTGTGTATCAATTTTGGAGGGTCTGGTGATGTATGAAAACAAACGGAAGTTACAGAAGTGATTGATTATTGTTATGGTTTGTTGGGGAGAACAGAATCTCCTCTCAATCCTTTGCCATATGGCCATTATAGTTCTGTGATTCCTTCACTGTCAAAGGTAGTGTACTGAAGTTGGACATTCCATTGGGAGTTGGATATTCCATCAGTATGCTGACAAGTGCATGTTTTATACCAAAAAAGCCTTATTAAGGAGCTTCCTTGATTTTTTTTTCATAATCTATCTTTGTTAAACTGACAAATGCCCTCTGATATACAGCTGATAAATCCAGGTTTCCAAAGAGCTTTTGTTGTCTCAATTTGCCACTATTCCCGGTGTCTAGTCAGGTGCTGTTTAACCTCTGAACAAAACAATTGGGGCAACTGATGTATGAAATTAAATGGCTGTATTGTTATCAGTTTTGATTATTAATACTATTGTCTTGTCGAAGTGATAGTATCTATCAAAGAAAAATATGATTATTGTGTTTTTATGATTCCTTCACAGTCAAAGGTAATATAACCTCTCTGAACAGGAAGAATCCTCTGGGGCAGTATGTTTGTGTTTTATACTACAGTATCTTATTACAAGTCCCTGTTTTTTTTTAAGGTAAACTATCTTTGGGGAACTGACATATGGTTTCTTATATACAACTAGCAAAATCAGCATTTCAGAGGGCTTGTTTTGTCACAGTCCAACGCTATACTTGGTTTCCACCTGGGGTGCATTAGATCTCCATACAAAAGGGTTAGGGGAATTGGTGAATGAGGACAAACAGCAGTTTTGGGATTCCTTCCAATTGATTATTGGCATAGATTGTTCAGGGGGGAGACAAATCTGTCAAAGAGGTATATGACTATTACTATATGATTCATTCACAGTCAGAGGTAGTGTTCCCTCTCAAATGTGACACAATCTACTAGAACAGCATTTGCGTTTTTGGTACCAATACACCTTTTTACATGTTCCAGCATTTTTTATTGTGAGCTGTCTTCATGGTTCTTACATATGACTTCTTTTATACAGCTAGAAAAATCCAATTTTTCAGAGGGATTTTGTCGTCACAGTCTGGTACTATGTTTTATTTCCCCCTGAGAGATATTTGACCTCTGTAAAAAGGTTGAGTATACTTAATGCCTTGAATATATGTGTACCAAATTTATGGTATCTCAGAAGTGAAAATAGCATATATTTTCCATAAAAATGTATGTTTTCATTATGATATGCTGTGTCTGCAATGTCACGCTCTCTAGCAGCTAAACATGTGCAGTCAAATTCAGAGGCATGTTACACTGGAAGCTCTGTGGTGAGAACTGCAGTCCTAAATGTAATGTGTAGCCAAATACCCCATAATTACCTGAAGCTTTGTAAAAATCTCAAAGGTAGACAGAGACAGAGTGGCTTGAGCTCATGTGCACTGTGCCTTATTGCTATTACTCTACATTTTGCAGTGTAATAATTTTTTCATTGTGGGTGCTGTGGAGAACTGCTCAGTACGCTAAGTAAAGCAGTGGCCTAAAATATTACTTTACTGAGTTGTAAATACATCTGAAGTAAAGCTCTACTATACTTTAAAAATATTTTTTCTGGTAGTTATGACATGCTGTGGCAACAATGCCATGTTTTCAACAGGGTAAAACACAGAAATGTGTGGTGCTAAGAAACTGAGATTGGAATTAGTTTTTAGTGTTTCATAGGTTCATAGATAGGTACTAGGCTATTGGCCCTAGTGCCTATATAAGCGTAGCCAAAAGGTACCCTGGCTTTCGCCACCCAAGAAAATTATTTTCCTGTGCCACAGTCGAGCAGAGTCACAGAAGTGATCCCTGGGGTGAATTTCCTATCTCCCATCCAATCATCAAGATTTTTCTTGAAGAGTGCTAATGAGAAGCTTTTGTTTGATATAGATAGGTAGTTTGTTCCAGAGTATGGGAAGTCTCTGGGACAGGAATCTATCCCTTCAGCATGTTCTGTTTATTGTGGTGACAAGGTTTAGGTCCCTAGAGCGTGTAGCTCGTAGGGATTGGGATTTCTTTAATTGAAGCATGTTCAAAAGCTCTATGTTTGACATAGCTTTGTGTGTTAGGCAGAGAGAGTCTCTGAGTAGGCGATATGCGACGGAGTAAAGCTGCAGTTTTTTGAGACTGTATGCATAGGGCATCTGTTTGACGCTGGTAATCCTCCTTGTAGAGGTATTTCATGGCCTTTCCAGTTGTTGTAAATGTCTTGTGAGGTAAATACCAAAAGGGGCATTGTACTCTATAATGGGTCTAATGACTGACTAGTAGAGGGGAACAATGACCTCTTTTTTCCTAGATGAGAAACCTTTTGTGATGAGGTGTGCCGCATTAGAAGGATTTCCTGACTACTGTGGCAATGTGATTATCAAAGGAGAAACTACTGTCCACCTGTGTCCCAAGGTCTCTTTTCACACTTTCGGTGTTAAGTAGACTTCCACATATGTGGTAGTTCATGGGTACAGGGTTTTTACCAAAAGGGATGACAATGCACTTTTTGGCATTGAGCTTGAGGCCATGGCTTTGACACCAGGCATCTGTCTCAGCTAGGCCCTTTTGTAGGATGTCCACATCTTTTGGAGTTTTGATTATGGCTCCTAGTTTGCAGTCATCTGCGAACTTTGTTAGCTAAAGACCTTCTGTGTTAGGTAGTACTTCAGAGAAGTAGATACCAAACAGGAGTATCGACCTGTGGACTGGAAACTCCTGTGGTACTCCACTTTTCACTTGGTCTGGTGTTGGATTTGCAGTCTGCTACTTTCACAGTGTGGAGTTCTCTCAGTGAGCCAGTTGGCAAACCCATCTTGTGACATATAGGGATTTATAGCTAGTGTAGTGAGTTTTATCTATAATTCCAGAGTGGGGATGGTGTCAAAAGCTCTCATGGAGATCTTAGATGGAGCTGTGCGGAACCACCTTCCCCTCATCGACGGCTTTGGTGACTGCTTCAAAGAAGTCTATCGAGTTTAGGAGACATGATCTGTCTTTTACAAACCCGAACTGGGTGGGTTCAGAGTCTGGAGATTACCAATGTCATTGTTTATAAGTTCCATGATGATACATTCCATAGCCTTGCAAGCCAGGCTTGTCAGGCTAATGGGGCAGTGGTTTACAGGGTCCGTGGTGGCTCCCCCTTTGTGGAGTGGGATAACCGTCACTGTGCACCACTCAGTGGGCACATAGCCTGAGGTGAGGCCATGATTGAACATGGTACTTAGGTGGGGTGCCGGTTCGTTCTGTAGTTCATGCAGAACACAGCCTGGGATGTTGTCAGGTCCCATGGATGCTGTGTTCTTGGCTTTGGAGAGTGTTTTTTACTTGTGCAGCCGTGATTACAGGAACTTTGCATTCTTCCGGTATAGAGATGGACCCTTAAGGGGATGAGAGGGGGGTAAAGTTAGCACTGAACCTATCTGCCAGGATGTTGGCAATATCAGTTGGTTCTGTATATTTAGTGCCATTGTGCTGTAACTCAGAGCAGATCTGAGTGTTGCCATTGAGATTCTTGACATAGCTATAGAATGCTTTGTGATTGTCTTTAGAATTAGTGGTGATTTTGTTTTCAAAACTAGCTTTGGAGGATTATGAGGGATCTCAGCTTCTTACTTAGGCTGACCAGGGAGTTTCTCCAATCATGAGTTTTACCTTTTGCAACAGTTTCTTTCTTCTGTTGTAGAGTTTGTTTATGGCAGGGGACCACCAGATTGGTTTCCTTTTTTTGGAAGATAGCATCTTGGTTCGGTTAAGGATTGCACGATCCATGCACTTGTGTAAGTGCTTATAAAGTGCATTTGTGTAGGATTCAGCAGTCATACCTCTGTTGTCCGTCAGCATGGGTGTCGTGAAGTTTGCCACTTCTGTCTTAAGAAGCGTGAAGTTGGCTTTGGAGAAATCTTTTACAGTGGTTTCCCTAATGGGGGGGGAGGGATGTGGATGTCTAGGGTGATTACCTTGTGGTCAGATCTGACCAACGATGAATTGACCTCTGGTGTTGAACACCGGTTGCCCATGTTTGGTAATAACCAGGTGTAGGATATTGCTGCCCCTGGTGGGGGTGTGGATAAGTTGATCCAATGCATTGCAATTTATGAATTCCAGAAAACATTGAGCACAAGTGTTGGTACATGAGTAGTTTTCCCAGTTAATGGTGGGGTAGTTGAAATTTCCCATTATTAGGGTGTTAGATTGTACCCTAATATATTCCAGTGTATCAAGAAATGTGGAGTGGGAATCCTGGGACATGGTAGGGGATCTGTAGCAAGCTACAATTTGGATTGCGGTCTTGCCCAGAGTTAGTTGCACTTGGATAATCTCGGCTGCATTATGCTGAGCAACTAGCCTAGAGGTGTGGATATCCTTAATGTAATGAATATGGACTCCTTTAGTGTTTCGGTCCAGTTTAGGTGGTCGAAAGGTGTGGTATGAATTATAGCCTGGTAATGCAGCGGTACTCTCTGAACACTTTGTTGTTGTTACCTTAACATTCCATAATGAAATCTCAAAGGAGGATAAAAGTACGATCTTTTAAAGATCAGTTCTAGAGGCTTCAGTTTATAAGCCTTTAGTTCCACAGTCTAACATTTTGCAGAGGCTTTAGTTCAAGAGCCTTTAGTTCCACAGTCTAACATTTTGACATTTTGCATGGTACTGTTTTAATTGTGGATATTATGCTGAACTTTATATCAGTTCTCCAAGTACAATAATGGCATAAAATGCTTCTTTAATGATGAACCAATACATTGCTTTTTCTTAATGGACTTACACCCCCACCCCACCCCAGTTCAGCCTCCTCTGCAGCAAACGTCAATATAAGAAGAGAGAATTGCAAAGAACCACTACATTGCTTTTTGGTACTGGACTTATGTGCCCCCACCCCAGTTTAGACTCATTTGCAATAAATGTCATTATAGGTCTTTACAACCAGAACCCCCATCTAGGTGCATTTTAAACTGAAGATCATTACATAGTAATATTCTAAAGAAATTGTTGTGATAGTTGATGTGGTTACACAGAAATAGTCGCGTGTTAGCAAAGTACCATCAGTAGTCTCATGTAGTCATTTAGCTGCTCTGGTTTAGTTATTTCACAAAAATATACATTTTGTATTTTCTCAACATGACAAATAGTATGAATCTCAATCCCATCACTGTTGTGTTCTTATAAAATTAAGAACAAAAAAATAATACTAGTTTTAAAAGGAGAAGCAAATTTTTCTTTCAATTGTATGTTATAACAAAGTGCACATATTCTACATACTTTGACAGGTGTGTACATATTTTAGATTCTGATAGGTTTATAAATCGTGATTTTAGATGAGTAAGGAATTATGGCACACTTGGACCGTAAGAGCAATGTATTCCTCGTGAAGTTGAGAAAAAGCCTCAGAAATATTATCTTTAATCAAAATATGTCTGTATCTGTATATATTAATTTATTGCATTGTCACTTTCTACTGTTTGGATTATACCTCAGAATTATATAAAGTAACTTTCTGAACTATCAGTTGATTTATTGCAATCTAACCATTGACCACAAGAGGGGAGCAATGTGTGAGTGACTCAGGCTTTTCACAGCTGCCTCATATTTCTGTCTTTACTTGTGTTACTTTCTGCATGCTAGCAGTGGAAGAAGACTTCATTGTTTATCTATTTGTTTATCTGTTTATTTCTTATTGATTTATTTTCTTGAATGTAGTATGAATTTGACTGTCTAGGTCTGCATTTTTCTTTATACTTTATGTTACGCTTCCTTGTGATAGCAGTTTGGGACATCCACTGGCACTACTATTCTCAATACATTAGTAATCAGCAATGTACTTTGTTTTTGCCTCTGAAACGACTTGCAGTCTCTTACAACTTGCTTTTTGCACTGTCATTCATAATTTTTATTTGATTTAGAAACCTATGTTAAGAGATCGTTTTCAGATATACACCCAGCATTCTTCAAGACAATAAAAATGTGTCCACAAAGAAAAATGTATAAATAAATATTCCAGATTAGTAAAATGTCTCAAGTGCAACAGATGTTCCCCTAATGAGTTTTGTTTTCTCTTCTATATTGTTGACTGGAATAACTCAACTAATTGTGTTCTTCATATTTTTCATTTTTGTAATGAAACAAGGTATGAGTAGAGAAACACAAACGTTTCTCTTCTAATGCACTATTAGACTGTGACTCATAAGGGACAAAATACATAAATAACTAAAGGATAGAAACATTAACACCATGTCTACATGGAGACTCAAAATTTTGGTATAAACAAATGTATATTAGGAATAGTATAAAACACTCTATGAAAATGTCATCATTTTATTTAATGTGTGATACCTTTTCATCGTATTTACAGTCTGCAGCCTATTTTTTTTCTGATGCATTTTATTTTGTCTTGTTTTATTAATTAGTTGTATTGTTTACAAATTTCTTTTTACACACGCAGCCTGAGATTACACGGTAATCCTACCATATGACTTTGCAGTTGTGTACAGATCATTTTTATTCCAGGTGTATATTGATGCATTTATTTATGATACAGGAAAGCAACATAACACAATATAAAGCAGAACCACAAAACATTTCTAGGACAGATGTACATCATAATCTGTTATGATAAAAGAAGTCAGCAACTGTTAGAAGTTAATCTTAGAAAGTGATTTTTTAACTTCAGTGAACTCTGTACACACACACACACACACACACACACACACACACACACACCGCAAATAGCAAATGTTCATCCTAAACTGCGTACTGAGCACCATGGCTGCCTAACAC
>NW_025054726.1:0-5000 GCF_019279795.1 Protopterus annectens
TTTAAATGTTATTATGTAAGTTATACGGCAAAAGATGTGCAAAAATATATTCATATACAGATTTCACTGGAAAATGATACATGCTGCAGTGGGACTCGGGCAGGACTGCCTATTCATTGGTGGTCTCTAAACACTACACTATTACTGCACTGTTTCTTTAGCTGCTGCTTTAACTTGCATGTAGTAGTGGGAAAACCTACACACCTCGGTTAGCTGTACTACAAGGGTTTAAAAAAAAATAACTTCTGAGGTTTTCATTTTATTTAAATGTTGCTCTATTGAACACATGAGGACTGTGGTGAGGAGGGTTATGGACACTTCTGAGTGGCCTTGCTCATTTATTTACACAATCCTGTTCTACTTTGCAGGGGAGTGTTTATTCTGAGAGCTCTGCTCTCAGACCGCCTACACTCGGCATCACAATAACTCGAGAGTAGCATTAGGAGTTCAGGCAGCGCACGTTACCATTAATAGCCATGGCGCTCTGCCATCCTCCTCTTAAACTGCCGCTTCCATGCAGAACTAGATTAGACCTGCACAGAAGATTAGTAAATCCAGGGGATAGACTGCAGTTGTGTACCATACCACCATAACATCAGATAGCTTGAATACTAGGATCATTGCTGCAGAAATCTAAAAAAGGAAGCTAACGTTTTTAAGGGGTGACTGCCTAACTTTTTGTCAGTAAAGATCTTTTCTACATTTACAGATACACAAAAGCACAATGAAAAGTGCACTGTGAACCCCTATGATGACAACACCGAACAATGCATAAAGACAAAAGGAAAGGGCATAATTCCCAGCCCTGGGACCCTGTGAGATCTCCACTGCGACTGGTCCATTCCATATGTGCTGTAAACAACCAAGATCAGATATAAATGTTACCTTATGTTTGTTTACATGGTACAGTGAGTGAATTTAATCTATATGCATGGATATGTGTAATAGCCATATATGCGGCCATAATAATAATAATAATAATATCTGTCTCTGTATATGTCTGTGTAATGTGGATAATATATGCATGTACGTAATAATATTGCGTAATTAATAATATTAATATTATGTAATATGTATATGTTTATGTATAATAATAATAATAATATGTTTAATATATACATGCAGTAATAAACTTATATTATGTCATAATAATAATAATAATATATATATATATATTTTATGTTTAATAATAATAATAATAATAATGTGCGTTTTAATAATAATATATGTATATATATATATATACTACCACACACACACACACACACACACATATATATATGTGTAGCCATGTATACGTATATGTATATGTGTGTCATGTAATAATATATATATGTATAAATAGTATGCATATATATAATATATATATATATATACACATATATGTATATATATATATATATACATATATATATATACATACTATACACACACACACACGAGATATACATATATATATATATATATACACACATAAATACATACACATATATATAAACACATATATATATAAACACATATATATATATATATATATATATATATATATATACATATATATATATTTATATACATACTATACACACACACACACAGATATATATATATATAAACACACATATATATATATACACATATATATATATGTACCTTAATATACATATATATATATATATATATATATATATATATATATATATAATACATATATACATATATACACACACACACGAGATACACACACACACACGAGATACACACACACACACACACACACACACACGAGATACACACACACACACATGCTTTTCAAATATATATGTGTGTGTGTATATATATATATATATATATATATATGTATATACATATATATGTATGTGTGTGTCTTGATAAATGTGTGTGCTATGTCTATATATATATATATATATATATATATACATATGTGTGTGTGTGTGTGATGTGTGTGTGTGTGTGTGCTATATATATATATATATATATCTATATATATATATATATATATATATATATATGTGTGATGACAATGTGTGTGTGTGTGGCATGTGTGCATGTGTGCATGTGTGTGTTTTGCCTATATATATATACATATATACATATATATATATATATACACATATATATATATCTTAAGAACTGTACCATTAAGGAACTAATGAGAGAGCAAGGGGCGTGTTAAAATGTTGGTATTTAATGTTATGTTCAATGGCGCTTGAATGTTTTTTACTATCTGAAAGAAGTTAGTGCAACACACTAACGAAAAGTTTTTTAGTTGTATGCTTAATAAAATTTTGTTGTTTTATTTCATTCACGTGTTGGATTGGCCTGAGTTGAGTTCCCGGCTTCCCTGAGTTAAGCGGTGGTTTAGCTAGTTTGTTTGTCTCATTTTGAGAAATGACATATTTATATATATATATATATATATATATATATATATGAACACACACACACACGCGCACACACACACACACATATATATATATATATATATATATATATGTATATATATATATATATATATATATATATATATATAAAATCTTGCTTTATATATATATATATATTTATTTATTTTATTTTATTTTTTATTTTACATTTGTTATTGACGGGCTAGTCCAGCTGGATATATGTCCATTTTCAGTGGAGGCCGGGAGAAAACTCCACAAGTCTATAACAACAAAAGGTCAAGACAAAAGGAACAATAACAGTATAATTTGGTACATAAGTTTTTATACAATTATAGTACAAGCCCTAAGATTATATATTTTATATTTCAGTAGGAAAAAGGAAAAATTCATCTAAGAATAGATGAATAAGACTAATACATTTGTATTAGAAGTAATTGTAGTACAAATCTTTATAACATATTACAAAATTAGATACACCTAGTAATTTATGATAAAGAGATACTAAGGTCTCACAAAAACCCTAAGAAAGAAAAACACTAGAAATCAATAGATAGAGTATAGAAGAACAGCAAACAAGGGATGGATTTCTAGTGTTGCCTTTAACTTCTATAGGTTGTGATACTATAGATTATATTTTCTAAGATTTGATCATTCCACAGTATATACTTATTTACATGAGAAAAAATCTAAGGAAGGAGTTAAGCTCACTAAAAAGTGTGGTGAGATAACACAAGATCATGATAGGCTAGGAATTGTGGGAGTCTAGTTGAATAGTTAGGTACTTAGTCTAAGGTTAACACACAGGGGCATAGCCAGTGTGATTTGGTTAAGGGTTTAAGCTTGCTTTTAAATAAGCTGACAGAGGATATTGAGGTTAAGCTGGCTTGGGAGGAGGATGTTCAGGCTTTACCTACTGTGTTGGAACAAGGTGTCACCAGCAGCTAAGTTGTTTGGATTTTTGATTATTTGTACAAGTAGGTTTATTAGCTGGGCGTAATGTCTTGAGGTTATTATAAGGGATGACTAGGGGCTGTCTTAAGGAAGCTATGGGTGTGTATTTTGAGGTAAATACACAAGGATCTTATGGAGCTGCACTATTAATTGATTGAAAAGTATGTAAATTTGGCAGCTCTCTAACCATCCTAACTGATTCAGATTGATACAGTGATGAGTTCAATAGGAGGACCCAGCTGCAAATCTGGCAATATTGTTGTAGGAGGATGTAAGTTTACTCAGATTACTTCTACATATTTTGGTATAGATAGGGAGGCATAGAGCAAGGGTAGAGATGAGGGTGGAGTACGAGCAATAGTGAAAACCCTATGGCTGGAGAGGCGTGTAAGAAAGGGTTTTATTCTATAGAGGGAACCTAGTTTCTTGTTTACTATTTTTATGGTGTTATTATTATATGAGGTTCAAAGGACAGAAGTTGTTATCTATTAGTACCCGAGAAGTAGTTTGGTGGTTGGTTTCCGGAGATATTATAGTTCCATCATTTAGAAGTAATAGTAAAGTTAAGTGGGAGGTTCTCTGGGTGAGGGGGTAAATAGTAGCATTTTTTGTTTTTTTGGGGTTAAGGATAAGGCGTCTTTGTAGGAGGCCAGTTTTCTTCTTTTAAAGGTCATTTGGGTTAGTGACTGAAGTTCTGGAGTTGAGAGCAGCAAGCGCGTATGAGTGTGAAGTGCTGATCAGTGTATTGGATACAGTCAGCTTGAGGAATTACAGAATGAAGGTCATTTTGTAAAGCTGGAGAAGAGTAAAATGGGCCTAATATAGATCATACTTCACGGAACCCTAGAGTGACTACAGGAATGATGGGAAGATAAGTATTTTCCCATAGGCTGACCTGTTGCCTGTTATCGTAGGTATGATTGGAACCACTGCTTATAGTATGGTTGTCCAATGACAGGTTTTGGAGATGTGTCTATAAGGAGGTGGTGATTCACCATGTCAAATGCTTTGGAAGATCAATAAAACAGCTGAGGATAGAGTATCAATATTACGATTGCTGTTAATATGGTTAGTGACAGGATGAAGAGAGCAGAGGTGGTGCTATGAAATGGTCTAAAGCCATGTTGACAGGGTGCTAATAAATTGTGATCGAGGAGGTAGGTTAACAGTTGTATGTGTATACATTTCTCCATTATTTTATGCCAAAAGGAGATAGAATAGCTATGGGGACTCTATAATTGGACAACTCTTTGGAAGGGTTACTTCCTATATGCAGGGAATTATGTGAGAGACTTTCCAGATTAGGGGAATGATCCTTCAAGTAAGTTCTATTAATGAGGATGGATATGGGCAAACTAGGCTTTAACAGCTTTTTGCAGAGTATTCTGCGAGTGAATTTATCAGCAGAGAGAGTGATGGTTTAAGTTTCTGTGAGGTTACAGATAAGGTGGGCACTGTTGAAGAGGCTAAATTAGTAAATTGTTAGTAAAGGTTGGCGGCCTGGATGCTAAAGGGGATAGCTGGTTGTGGGATTGTATGGTTTCTAGTGAAAAAGTATTAAAATGAGTAGCTATTTGGATGGGGATTATTGATCAAGAGCCAGAGGAGAGAAGTATGAGCAACCAA
>NW_025054727.1:0-9327 GCF_019279795.1 Protopterus annectens
ATAAAAGGGCCAGGATTTTTCAGATTTCCTAGGAAAAAGGGGCCCTAAGGGACCCTTTTTTTTTTAAAACAAATTACCCCCCAGGAAAATTTTAGGGGGCCTTTAAAAAGCCCAATTCCTCCAGTACTAACATTGAACGATGCTGTTGATGCCTGTACTGCCCCTGATTCTCTTCCTCCGGGCCCTGCCAAACCTGACAGATATTACAGAGGGTCCCCGGACACACACTACCATTTTGTATAAGGCTCCTGTTGCAGAACCCCCAAAACCATTTCCACAGGGCCCTAAAGGTGTCAACGCTGCAGCTGCATCTGCCAAAACCTCTTCTTCCTCTGAAAGGGAATCTAGAGCAATTAGAGGCCAAGGGTAAAAGGTTTATACTTCTGCTGCTCTTTCGGCTGAAGGCCTTAAACTGTCAATTTCACATGATTCAGTATCAGGAATTTTACATTAGATATTTCAGCTAAATAAAAAACTGTCCTCATTGAACCTATAGACCCTTAAGTCCCTTCAGGATTTGGTACATAACTCTCAGCAGGTCAGTAACCATTTCTTAAAATGTGGCTATGATGCACTGGAGGCTTCCTTTAGATCAGCTATGACCTGGAACAGTGATTGAAAAGAAGACATGCATGGTTAAAAGAACAATCTTACCAGACCATGTTAAATCAAAACTCCTAAATTGCTCCCTTCTGGAGAAACAGTTTGTTTGGCTCCCCTGCAGGAGGTTCTAAAGAAGGTGGAAGAAAAAGCAAAATCTGTGTCCAAACAGTCAAAGGGATTTCTTACAGGTCCAACCTCCGAGGTTTAGCAGAAATTGGCCTTGAAGAATTGGTCCTTTCAGACAGCTCCAGAGCACAGAGAATGGGCGAAATGAGATGCCCAAGAGGCAGAGTGTCAATCTAGGGATGCCTACAGGGGGCGTCAGTGGCAACCTACCAATCAGAAGTACTGCCACAGATTCCAACTACAACCACTTCCACAGGACAGACACAGCCCAGCTTGGCTCTGATACACGCCACCAGGGAACAACGGGAAGCTCCTTGGGCGGAAAGCTAGCCTTATTTTCGACAACTGGCATTTACATTACAGGAGATGAAATGGACTTTACAAACAATAGACAGGGCTACAGGTTTCTCTTCCACACTCTACCAAAAAAGGGGAATGCCAAACCTACCACCAAGCCAAAAACAGGCTCTAAGACAAATCAACAACTTACTAAGGATGAGAGCTATAGAAAAGGTGCCACCTATGGAACAAGGCCAAGGATTTTACTCAGGCTTTTCCTTGTACCAAGAAAAAGAAAATCAATGGAGACTATTCTCAAAAGCTTGTCACGCACTGAACACATACTTCATTCTTCCAAAATTCAAAATGCTGACCCTCCAGCAACTATGTCTTCCCATGCTGGGCAAGGAGTCTTGGCTGGTGACTCACAGATCTCCCAAGGAGGCATACCTGCACATCCCTACCTCACGACCAGATTGCAGAAGACACCTCAGATTTCTTGCGGATCAGAGCATTATCTATTCTCAGGATTGCCCTTTAGAAGCTTTATCTACTGCGCCCAGAGTATTCACGAAATGCCTGGCATCAGTAATTGTATTGCCAGGCTTCAGGAATTCAAATTTACCCATACCTGGACGACTTTACCCTGTATACAAGCGGACAACCCAACAAGGCAGGCAAAATTAACAAAATATTTGGAAAATGTCCATACAACTGTTGCAAGAAAGCCTTGGGATACACACGGGCAACATGCAAAAGTCAGATAAGTACCATCCCAAAGGATAACATTCTTGGGTACAGAACTGGACACAGCATCAACTCAGATGGCTTTTCTCACAGAAGAAATACAAAAGCAACTACCAGGCTACTTCGCAGCATTAACAAAACAAACTCAGCTTGCAAGAGAAAGTACCAAGCCCTGGGTTACATGGCATCCTGCATAATCTTGATTCCGCATGCCAGGCTGCATATGAGAAATTTACAATGGTACCTAAAAGGAATGTATGGTCTCAACTTTAAGCACAGTCTAGAAGCCCAGATTCCAATAATTCCATGCCTGAAGCAAGAATTCCTGTGGTGGGCTCAAGGCCTGTCAGTTGAACAGTGGGATTGCCTTTCCACAAACCTCATCAAGCCCAGACCATCTTACCAGACGCCTCAGACCTAGGCTGGGAGGCACACATGGTGGACAAATGTATACTGAAGGCCTATGGACCCAAGATACCAGCTGAATCTGCACAAAATCTAAAGGAGAGATGCTGGATGAAACAGTGAAACATGCGATCCAGGCATTCAGACCACTCCAACAGGGTCATACTGCCTGAAGTAAGGGACGGACAATACCACAGTCATGGTACATCAACAAACAAGGAGGTACACCTCATATCCTCTATGCCGGATGTACAATGGGCCTGTGGAATGTGGTCCTGAATCTCAACGCATTCAACTTCAGGCCAGATTTGGCAGGAAAGAAAAATTCTCTAGCAGACACCTTGGCAGAACTACCGCGGATGCTCACGAATGGATGCTGGCATCCAGACTATATTCAAAGTCCACTTAACAAAGAAATGGGGACTACCAGAAATGAACCTGTTAAGCCTCCCCACACAACCATCAATTGAAGGAATTCTGCACAGGCATACCACCCACTTGCCCGGCGGTGGACTCCCTTTCCTTCAGCTGGAAAAAACGCTGACAGCATATGCCATTCCCACCTCTCTTCCTTTGATGTACCAAGTCCTACTGAAGATCAGAGAGGATCAGCCAAGGATAATCCTGATTAAGCTACCAGACTGGCGAGGCAACCTTGTTGGTACCCACTACCAGGAAGCATGTCACTAGGACACACGCATGGCATCTACCTCTATGTCCCTTACTTCTAACACAGAACAACTATAAGATCACTACATCCAAACTTGAAAACACTGCAGCTAGCTGCTTGGAATGTGCATAAAAACAAAATAACCCATATTTATCTCTCAGAGGGTTAAGGACATTATCCTGGAGGCACGCATGGACCTCCACTAGGAAAACTTTTATTCAGCCAGAGTGGAAAAGATACCTCATTTGGAAGGTGCAGCAAAGGAGAAAATGTCTCATTGGCAAACATAGCACACATCCTGGAATACTTAACAGAACTGTTTGCCACAATGGCCTGTCTTACTCCTCCATTAAGATTCATGCATCAACAATTTCAATAAGCAGAATACAACTGGATCCTCCTGTCTTTTCTCATCACCTCTACTCAGGCAGTTCTTGAGAGGAATCAAAAATGTAAAACCTCCAAAGGAAACCACCTTTACCCACATGGGATCTCAACTTTGTGCTGGAAAAGATTAACACTTCCCCCTTTGAAGACCCCAGCAGCAACAGCAGAACTACAGTTCTTGTCTTGGAAAAAGCTTTCCTGCTGCAATCCCACTTCAGCAAAAAGGTATCTGAGTTACAGAGCATTAATGGCAGTTCAACCTTTCCTTAGCTTCCCATCAGGATAGAGTCTCTCTGAGAACTAACCCTACCTTCACTATGCCACAAAGTGGTCTCTCCCAGGTTGCGACTGAACCAAAGCGAGTTCATTTACCTACATTCTTCCCCAACCCACAGAACAGAGGAAAGACTGCTACATACCTTGGATGTGCACAGAACAATTCGCTACTATCTGGGACAGTACTAAGACCAGCAGGAAAAACTGACCAGCTTCTCTAGCATAGCATATGCAACAGGAATGCAAGGAAAGCAATTTTCAAAACAGGCAATCTCAAAATGGATAGGAAATTGTATTCGATTTTGTTACTCTTTTCATGGAAAGACAACTCCTGAAAATATCAGTACCTCTCATTCCACAAAAGCTACAGCCACCACTACAGCTTTCCCTACGGTGGCTACCAAAGAACATTTTAGAAGCTGCTACTTGGAGCTCCGTTACATACATTTGCCAAGCATTTATAATCTTCCTTATACTCTAGATGCGAGCAGGAACTTTGCAGCTGCTGTTTTGCAAAGGGATCTTAACTACACCATCTTTATCTTAGTGCACTCCTCCCCCAGTTTGGCTGTAATTATTCTACCCATATGTTAAGAGCTGCAGATGCATCAGCAGAAGGACATGGTACAGTTTTGGCCACCTGGCCATAAATGTAGATGTCCGATAGGTATGCATCTGCAGTCGATACTCTCCCTCACTTCCCTCTGTGGTATTCCTAAGGTATTTACCCCTCTTTTTTAGCAACTAGCTGGGGAATCTATTATGGTGTATTTGTTTGTGTATATATATATATTATTGTTGCTTTCTACTACTGTTTGGAATTATTTGCATTTTCCAAATTTAGCCTTCCTAGAGGCACTTTAGCATCTGGGGCAAGAAACACTGAGAAAATAGTCGGCTGATACCTTTATACCCAATAAACAGCAAGCTATGGCGTCGAATTGAAGTGCGACATCAGCGAGGCCAGACCCAGACTTTGAATCCGAGCCGACCCGAAAGGGCTGCTGAGACGAGACAACCCATGTATTATGACTGCAGATGCATACCTATCGGACATCTACATTTATAAATGCAAAGGTACAAAACTTGTACTTTTATCGTATGCCATCTTATTGAATGAAAATTACCATTTGATCGCTTTAGAATTTTTTTCATACCCACTCAATCATTTCCTACAATGTGATATACCAAAATTCACCGTCACTAACAGATCCTCCTCCAAGGCCTACAGTTTCATCTAGAGTATGCGGTTACTAGGCCCATTTCCTATTATATTGAAAACAAATTTAAACCTGCTCTTATCTCTGCTTACGATTTATTAAGGACACTTCAGAATTTTTAGAGTATTGCCTTGTGAATACTTGCCAGACAAAAAACAAACCAGTAAGTTTGATTGATGCTTTGTCACCCTGAGCGTTGATGCCCTATTTACCTGTATACCTAATGACGACACGAGGGATAGAGCACTTTTGTGAGATGTATGATGTCTAAAGCACTATATTCTGCAACTAGAAACAAATACCATTTGTGTACTTACTGAGATAGTTCTTGCTAATAATGTTTTGTAACATGAAAATATTTATAAACAATGTAAAGGTGTAATATAGAACTCCAATTGCTAATAGTATTTGCCAACTTAGTCCTTGAACAAATGGGGAGAATTGGTTTCATTTTATCAAGAAAGCACTATAATATATGTTATAAATGTTTTGTAGAAGACTTGATGTCCTCCTATTCCCATGACACTTGCAGTATTCATACTTTGGGATTTCCAGCCCTCAGGCAACCCGGTAAACGTCGGGAGCTCTATACAAGCGGCTTAAGCAGCTATCTGCTGTAGAATAGTGCGTGGGACGTCCACGTGTGGTGTAGGCTTCATAAACCATAGATATATAAATGTATCGCTCGTGTGCTGTCCATGCGCACAGACCTCATAACATTTCTGCCACCAGCGATTACTTTGGTTGCGCTTAACAAATGTGATTTGGCAACAATGCGTCGGCAGTTCTTAAAGATATGTACCATTTTGGGGTTTGCTTTTTCGTACGTACTTAAGCTTTAGCTTGGTTGCTGTAGCTATTTTTCTTTAGCCTATGTCTGAGAAAAATATTAAATATAGCTGCGGGCGCCAGATATCGCACAAAGACTCTCATGACTGCGGTGTATTTTGCTTAGGTAAAGAGCCCCACCACAAGGCGTGCTCTATTTGCCAAACCTTCGTACCCAAAACCTCTGCACGTTAAATCTATTTTTAGAAAACCAAAGACTGAAACACCTCGCACTTAGGATGGATCCCGAGTTGGCCGGCCAAACCAAACGAATGTGTAAGAAGTCCAAGGTTTGCAGGCCTTCCCCAGGTGCCGCTCCACCTTCGGATGTCCCGCTGATTACCGTTCTGGGGGCCCAAGGGACACCCGAATACTCACACGGTTCTGACGGCTCCTCTGGAAGAGGCCATGTCAGTATCCACGGAAAGTAAGTCAGTGGAGTTGATTCAGTCATTTGTCATAACTAACATCGAGTGGGAATCATCGCTTGACTGACCAACCGAGACCTCTCCTATATCAGCGCAGGCCTCTGTTTCTCTGCCTACCCAGTTGCACACTGTTTATAAAAAGAAGCAAAAAACTAAATACTTGAGCCCGACTCCTCTGGCAGCCCGAGACTGGGAGTCCTTCACTTTCTCCTTGATGCAGGCCTTTGTTACTTAGGCCTGTTACTTAGGCCTCACAGGCCCTCACTTTCCACTAGCGGCATCCTGTACTGGGTCCTGGAGAGCTGGCTTCTGCCTCCTCCCTGCCTTCTTTAGCATCTACTCAGCATGAAACGTTACCCAGGAAGGCCCTGAATATCTTTCCTGCTGGGAGATCTGTCTCCTATGTTTCACAGATTGCCCCTTCCATAGACTATTACTCACCTGTAGAGGACTTTATTGAAGAGGACTCCCCACCTGAGGACTTATCATTTGGGGAGACTATCTCAAAAATGAGAGTATTTCAAGATGTATACTTTATTCTCAGAAACCCAGAAGAGAGGCTTTGAGCTTCTACAGCTTTACCCCCCCCCCCACCCAACTTCAGCCATCCCTCCAGTACTCCCCACTTTCTTGGATTCCTTCACTTTACAAGAACCCAGGCCAGCTAAGGACCAAAGCATACCGGTTATGTCGGTTAACCCTGCTAATCTTGGAAATGGCAGCAAAACACAACCTCTTCCCGAAAGCTTCATACTTCCCCTCTCAGGAAAACAAGCAAGAGTACTTGCTCAGCAGAACCACATCTCTGCAACACGAATGGATGTTACACAGGGATACCTTCCTACACACAGTCAGTGGGGCACACCACAACTGGATCCGTTTACCTACTTTCAGAACAGACAACTGAACAAATTTTGCAGCAGGACTCGCTCACTATTGGCTTGGAGAGTGGATGCCTTCAGTTTTTCATTACAGGGAATGTACCTATACGCCTTCCCACCCTTCCCTCTAATTCAGAGTGTCCTTTTGAAAATCAACAAGGAACAACCAAAAATCCTACTGGTGACCCCCTATTGGCCAAGGCAACACTGGTTCTTCCTTCTGCCTGCACTAGCCAAGGACAATCGCCGTAAGTTACCCCACCAGGTGGACCTACTAACTCAGCAACAGGGATCCCTCCTGCACCCATATCTTTACTGCAGCTAACTCTGTAGGTGATCAACCTTTGATCCCTTTTAGACAACAATACTCAGAAAACATGCTCTCTGTCATGAGGGAAGCCAGGAAACCAACAACTAGAAAATAAACTACTTGTCTAAATGGCAGAGATTCATAAAATAATTGTTACTCACGAGAAACAAGGACCCATTTCTAGCAGATCCTCCCCTAGTCCTGAACTTTACCTGCAGGCTTATTAAGGAGGGACTAGCTTACTCTTGTGTGAAAGTCCATCTCTCAGTTATTTCTTCATGCTAGCCTTTACAGCCTCCTCTTTTCTCCAGACTGGATGTGAATCTTTTCCTGAGTGGGGTCTTACACATCAGACCACCAATAAAGCCCATTCCTCCTCCCTGGGATCTCAACTTTGTTAGAAAAGCTCCCCTCCCCCCTTTTTGAGCCAGCCAGCACAGCATCTCTCCAAATGTGCACATGGAAAATGCATCCTTTTAGTGGCCATTGCCTCTGCTAGGAGAGTGTCTGAATTACAGGCCCTGATGGTTTACCCTGCTTGAACCAGCTTCCACAGTGACAGTGTTTCCGTACACACTAACCTCTCCTTTATGCCCAAAGTAGTTAATGAGCTTTCTTTAAACTAGTCTATTCACCTACCCACCTTCTTCGCCTCTCCTACTAACTCCGCGGAGAGGATCATACATTCCCTAGATGTACATAGGTAACTATGATTTTACTTGGACAAAACCAAGTCTTTTAGAAAATCTGACCAATTGTTCATTTCCTTCCACCCCAGGGCTTTGGGTAAGGCAGTCTCCAAACAAACTATCTCGTCCTGGATCAGAAAATCCATCCTTTTTTGCCACTTTCATCATCACAAACCATTGCCTCAAGGAGTGCGAGCGCATTCTACCAGAGACGTGGCTACCTCTAAGGCCTTTGTGAAAGGATTAGACAGAGCTTCCATCATGAGGCAGCTACCTGGTCCCCACAGTCCATACTTTCACCAAGCACTACAAGCTGGACCAACTGAGGATTTGCCAGGGCAATCCTGCAAGGATTCATAGAATCCTTCACTTCTGCCACCTCCCAACATTCCTCCAAGATGTGGTACTCTCCAACAGTATGAATACTGCAACATGGATATAGAAGATGAGGAATGATTGTAAGTACGCAACCATAGATTTCCTTCTATTCCTGTTCACGAGTATTCCATCCACTCCATCCGCAGTACTCCTCTATCTTGCCTCCACAAGGTATACCCTGCTGCAGACCCTCCTTGCAGCCCTGCAAGGGCGTTTGTTTAATTCTCCTTGGCCCATAATCCTCTTCTCTGAGCCAGGACGGTCCACTGTGCGTGCAGACGTCACATTTATACTCCATGGTTTATGACCCTACATATGGCATTACGATAGCTGCCGCCTCCAATGGGCTTGTTTTGTATAGAAGCCAATGTCTGGTCGCCTAAGGGTTGTAAATCCCACAGTATAAATACTGCAACATTGAAGAGAAGGACATCTATGGTTATGGTAAGATTTTACACAACTATTCTTTTTTAATATGGAAAGGCTCTTTAACATTATTTAATGAATTGTTGTCATGCTTACATTGAGCAACCAACTTTCTTAAGTTAAACATGCTATTCACTTTTCTCAGGTAGACTTTTTAGATAAACGGTTATGTAAAGGGTACTACTGGAAAAATAGAAACCATGCTCTTGTTAAAAAAAAAAAAAAAAAACTGTTAAGAAAAACACATACCTACATGAACAAAATATGCACGCTCCGCACATTTTTAGTAATATAGTCAGAAACCAGTTTTCAAGGGTAGATTGATTAAATACAAATCAAGAGAATATGAATATGCAACTTGAAAACATGGCTAAAGATTTTTTAAAACAGTTGGTATAATGAAGTTATAGATGACAGTACTCATTAAGGCCTACCTTCTCAGAAAAACTAATCTAATACCATAAAGGATTTTGCACAGTTTGAATCTTGTTTTCACATATGATCCACCGCAAAATACACGGATAATTAAAAACGTTGGTTTATATTTACAGTACATTCCGGCTTGCAAAGACCTGCTGAACAGAGCATCTTAGGTCTGGATGTAGGAGATCTAACAATCTTAAAAACATCTTGTGTTATAAAGAACAAGTAAAATATATTAATAAATTAATTGC
>NW_025054728.1:0-8346 GCF_019279795.1 Protopterus annectens
ACTATGAACACCATTGTGCATATGTACAGTGTAGACCTTGTTGGACTGTGTCCATCTGGCTATTGGGTTTGACTGCTGCTGTATGTTCCCCAATCGCGGATGTGTGGTTGCTACCCATATTATGTAGTGCTACGTTGACCAGGGTATTCTAAACTGAAACCGGATGGTGTAGATCCAATGATGCAGGCTAGGAGAAGCTTTAGGTCATCCTCCAATGTCCCATTAGGATATGTCCGCCACAGTATTGTCAAACGGACACAACCAAAGAATGTAGATCCTATTAATTCATTGACGGATGTTCTTCATAAGCGTGAACGCCATAGTGTCAGGATCCTATGACTTTCCCACTTAACGTTGTTGGTGTGCCGTTAGTATGTGTTCCGCAGGTCGCCCATTTGTTCTGCGGTATGGTAGCGAGTGATCCCCATTCACCTTCTAGCAGATTGGGTGCTGTGCGGTATTCGCGGTCTGACATCGTATGTGGAGTCTCTACTGTAGTCCCTATCTGTATTCCCTGTCCTGTGCCTTACCACAGCTGTGTGATTCCACCAGGTTTGCAGTTATGGCTGCCACCTTGGCGTCGATTGTCCATCCATGGGAACTGTGAATGGACACTGGTATAGTGCTGTACACATGTCACAGCTGCATTTAGCAATCTCAGGTGGGTGATTTGCATAATTAGTGCGGAGTAATGCATGTGCCATACCCACATCCCTCACGGGGCGGGACAACGGATCATCTGCCAATCAACACGAGACCCATTTCTGCATACCCACGATCCCATGGCTGCAACCCCGACAGTACCGTTGCATCCTCACGTGTGCGGGAATGGGATGTGGACGCACCTATATGGACTGGACAATCTGAGGATTCATGTGCATATCACCTTGCAGTTCATGGACAGTTGTCATTAACCTTGGACGCTGGTGAATTGCCTCCTTCCATGTAATCTTGACTGTAATGAATTCTCCGCTCCAAGCAGGTTGCATTGCATACGGATATACGGGTCACCACAATGGACACCGGTGTGCATATGTAAAGTGTAGAACTTGTTATTACTGTGTCCATCTGACCCGTTGTGGTGACTGCCGCTGCATGTCCAGTCCACAGATGTCTGTTTGAGTACCCATATTGTGTGGTCTCGTGAAGCGGGTCTTCATGCACTGAACCCAAATGGTGTAGTTCCCATGATGCAGGCCCCAACAATTGCTTTAACTAATCACTTAGATATCCGACCGGACGTTTCACTTCTGTATTGTCGTAACACGAAGAAAACATAGATCCTATTGATTCATTGCAGGATGTTCTTTATGTACACTGCGCCATAGCTTAAACATCCTATACCTTTAAATTGACGTTGTTGGTGTGCCATTTAGTATATGTCACTTGGGTAGCCATTTGTTCACAGCGGTATGTGGCCAGTGATCACCCGTTCACTTGCTGGCAGATTGAGTGCTGTGTATGCCGGTGATGCGCGGTGATTTGACTGTATGTGGGTCTCCTGCGGTCCCCTATCTGTGTTCCCTGTGTTTGCCACTACTGGCTGGCAGTCCCACAGGTTTGCTGTTATGGGTGCCATCTTGGCGATACGTTTGTCCGTCCATGGAACCGCCTACGGACACTGGTAGGGCTGTACACACATGTCATGCATTTAACGTCTCCGGTGGATGATTTGCATTATTAGTGGGGAGTAACGCATGTGCTATACCCACATACCTCCCACGGGGCGGTACGGCGGATTATCTGCCAATCGACACCGAGCCCCATTTCTGCATACCCAAGATCCCATGTCTGCACCCTCGACGGTACCCATTGCACATCCTCCATGTGTGCGTGAATGGGATGTGGACGCACGTCTATGGACTCGGCAACCTGGGGAGTCCGATCCATATGTCCTGCATTTCATGGACACTTGTCACCAACCTTGAAAACGCTGGTGGTGCACATATGTAGCTGTGCCGTAGTCACGGCTATCAGGTCTTCTGGGTCTCTAGATCGCCGCCTGTTCACATTGCATACGCATAATTTTTGGGTCCTACAATGGACACCAATGTGCATATGTCAAGTGTAGAACGTATTGTACTGTGTCCATCTGGCCAGTGGGTCTGACTGCTGCCGTATGTTCAGCAATCACGGATGTCTGTTTGTGTACCCATATTATGTAGTACTACGTAAACCGTGTTATCCGCCACTGTACCCAAATGGTGTGATTCCAATGTTGCAAGCTAACAATTGCTTTCACCAATCTGCAGATATCCCATTGGGACATTCCCGCCTCTGTATTGTCAACTTTACAAACATGTAGATCCTATTAATTCATTGAAGGATGTTCTTTATATGTGTGCGCCATAGCTTAACCATCCTATAACCTTCCTAGTTGGCGTTGTGGGTGTGCCATCAGTATGTGTTCCGGTCGCACATTTGTTCCCGGTATGCAAAGTGTGATCCCCATTCACATGCTGGCAGGTTGACAGCTGTGTATGCGCCGGTATTATTCGCACGCGGCCTGACATTCTATGTGGAGTGTCTGCTGTACTCCTAAATGTATTCCCTGTGTTCTGCCTTACTACAGCTGTGGGATTCCGCCAGGTGTGCAGTTATGGGTGCCATCTTGGCCGTATGTTTGTCCATCCATGGGAACTGCCTCATGGACACTGGTGTAGGGCTGTACACATTTCACAGGTGCATTTAAGATTCTCCTAGATGATTTGCATTATCAGTGCGGAGTAACGCATATGCCATACCCACATCCGCGCAGGGGACAACGGATCTTCTGCCAATCAAGTCCGACACCCATTTCTGCATACCCACGATCCCATGGCTGCAACCCCCGACAGTACCCATTGCACATCCTCCATGTGTGCGGGAATGGGATGTGGACACACATCTATGGACTGGACTATCTGGGGATTCCTGTGCATATGTCCTGCATTTCATGGACAGTTGTCATCAACCTTGAACACGCTGGTGGTGCATATATGTAGCTGTGCCATAGTCACGCCTGTCACATCATCTGGGTCTCCCGATCGCAGCCGGTTGACATTGCGTACGGATAAATTTTTGGGTCCTACAATGGACACAAATGTGCATATGTAAAATGTAGAACATGTTGGACTGTGTCCATGTGGCCAGTGATTGTGACCGCTGCTGTATATTCCCCATTCGCGGATGTGTGTTTGACTACACATATTATGTTGTGCTACGAAACCCATGTTCTACTACGATTAACCCAAATGGTATTGATGTACTGCTGCAGGTTGGCAACTGCTTCAAGTAATCCTCAGACAGCCCAGTAGGACATATACGCCACTGTATTGTCAATATGACACAGCCAGAACATGTGGACCCTATTGATTCATTGACGGATGTTCTTTATAAGCGCCAGTGTTTCAACATCCTATGACCTTCCGAGTTGGAGGTGATGGTCTGCCATTGTTATGTGTTCCACTGGTGCCCATGTGTTCCAGTATGGCAGTGATCCCCATGTTGTTGCTGGCAGATCGAGTGCTGTGTGCCGGTATTCGCCGGCCATCTGGATTTCTATGGGGGTGTCTACTTAGTTTCCATCTGCATTTCCTGTGTTATGCCTTACTGCAGCTGTGTGATTCCACCGGGCTTGCAGGTATGGGTGCCATCCTGGTCGTAGGCCTGTCCATCCATGGGGATTGCCTACTGGACACTGTTATGGCCTGTACACATTCCACACCTGCATTTAGCATTATCCGGTGGATGCTTTGCATCATTAGTGGGGAGTAGGTCATGTGCTACACCCACACCCCTCCCACAGGGCGGGACAGATTATCTGCCAAACAACACCGAGCCCCATTTCTGCATACCCAAGCTCCCATTGCTGCAACCATCGATAGTACCCATTACACATCCATCATGTGTGCGGGACTGGGATGTGGACGCACATGTATGGACACGTCGATCTGGGGATTTCTGTTCATATGTCCTACATTTCATGGATACCTGTCATCAACCTTAAACACGCTGGCGGTGCATATGTCTAACTGTGCCGTAGTCGGCTATCGCATCATCTGATGTTCGACACGGCTGGATGGAGTTCTGTTAGAAGGTATTTTTGGGTCCTACAATGGACACAAATGTGCATATGTAAAGGTAGATGTTGCTGGACTGTGTCCAACTGGCCAGTGGTTTCGACCGCTGCTGTATGTTCATGTCGCGGATGTCTGTTTGACCACCCATTCTACGTGGTGCTACGTAAACCAGGTGTTTTAGAACTGTGAATAACTGGTGTATATCCAAAGATGCAGGTTAGCAACTGCTTTACATAAATCTCAGACGTCCCAATAGGACATATCCGTCACTGTACTGTCAACATAACACCACCGGAACATGTTGATCCCCTATGTATTCATTGAAGCATGTCTTCTTTATAGGTGGGAACGCCATAGCTTACATATCCTAGTTGACGTTGTTGGTGTGCCATTAGTATGTGTTCCACAGGTCGCCCATCTGTTCCGCTGTATGGTAGCGAGTGCTCCCCATTATGTTGCTGGCAGATCGAGGTGCTGTGCGCGGTATTATACGGTGGTCTGACTTTGCATGGGGAGTGTCTACTGTACTCCCTATCTGTATTTCCTGTGTTATGCCTTACTGCAGCTGTGTAATTCCACCAGGTTTCCAGTTATAGGTGCCATCTTGGTCGTACACTTGTCCATCCATGGGAATTGCCTACTGGACACAGATATAGGGCTGTACACATTTCACACCTGCTTTTAGCATTATCCGGTGGATGCTTTGCATCATTAGTTGGGAGTAAGGCACGTGCTATACCCACATCCCTCCCACGGGGCGGCACAACGGATTATCTGCCAAACAACACCGAGCCCCAATTTTGCATACCCAGGATCCCATGGCTGCAACCCTCCACGGTACCCATTACACATCCTTCATGTGCGGGACTGGGATGTGGACGCACTTCTATGGACACGACAATCTGGGGATTTCTGTTCATATGTCCTGCATTTCATGGACAGTTGTCATCAACCTTAAACACGCTGGTGGTGCATATGTCTAGCTGTGCCGTAGTCACGGCTGTCACACCGTCTGGGTCGATCGCAGCTGTTTGATATTACGAATGGGTAAATTTTTGGAGTCCTACAATGGACACCGATGTGCATATGTAAAGTGTAGAACGTGTTGGACTGTCACCATCTGGCCAGTGGTTTTGACTGCTGCTGTATGTTCCCCAATCGCGGATGTCTGTTTGACTACCCATATTATGTATTACTTGGCCTATCTATATCCACGTGCCAGTAAGCGGAAATACAGCAAACCTTGAGTCCTGGTCATCTTCATAAAAGACATCATTGAACATATATCAGGCCAAAACAGACAATGACAAAAACGATACACTCCACAGTCAAAAGATACTGAGCTCTTTCACCCACTAACATGGGGCATCGTCGGAGTATGAAATACATTACATAGTCGTCCCTTATACACTTCCTTCAGAGTCAGTTTAAAGTCAATTAATCAATAAACCTGCTCATAGTTAAGTGGACAGTGCTCCAAGTCTTGATGATAACGTGATCAGTGTTGCATACATTACTTAATGGAAACAATAATACAACAACAATGTGTTAATATAACTACAATATTGGTCAATACAATCAGTATATTGAAACATAGTTGATAATTGTTGTGAGTAAACCTTAGAATGTAGTGTGTTGATCATGATATTGTATATCAATGTGTATAACTGTTGCATTACGATTCCAAAGCATGGAATCAATAAGTACAATTAAAGCATATTTTGTATAAATATGAATGTAAATAAGAGTCACAATGTTACATGTGAATATGACTGTATTATAACTATATCAATATGAAATGGAATAAACTGTAGTTGTTTACATCTTGTTTTCAAGTGACAAATCTATGTCCATGCGTCATATATATGGGCCGTCGGACTGCTGTGTGTAGATATATACATGTGAACCCCTCGTTTCATACCTTTCTTTGTTACTGTCTGTGGATTACCTGTGTACACATCAATTACCATGCCATACCTTTCCACTGTACAGGTTCTGGCATGGTGTACGGCTGGTTGGCCCTTAATCTTGCTGTGTGTTACATTGACCAGTGTCTATCTGGCAATTCGCTGGCGTGTCATGTGTGACCTTCTTGCTTCTTTAGGGACCTGATCCCATAATTGTGACGTGCTTCCACTGGCCATATATCTGTCTGTCGTCTGGGATCTGTGTGTAACCAGTCCTTTCAGGACACTTTCTATTGTTGTTCTTTTTTGGTTACATATATGAGTACTTTGGTATGTTGTGCTATTATTGTGTGTGGAGCATTTCTCCACGGGCCTCTGCTGACACTGGACATATATCCAGCTAGCCTAGCCCGGTCAACAAGTGTGAGCCAACTGAACGCAATTCGTACGGGGGCACCTTCTGACAAGTGGTTCGGGTTACTGATGCATAACCATCATCAATCCATACTACTAACACATACGTTATTCTATCCACATTCTATGTTTGTCTCATCACATAGCGTGTGTTTCTCACTATTTCTAATGGTACTTTACATGGCATTGCCCGATTCCATACTTTCAGAGGCTGACATTTTTGAGACATGTCTGGTTGACGTGGAGGACACATCCTTAACCTGCCCTGCTTCGAGGGGATCACACACGCACACACGCACTTGCATTCCCTAATTGTGGGTTACGCACATGCATATCCGTATTCTGTCTACATATGTTTACTGGGTCTGTGTGGTTACGTGGTCTGTGTTAGTTGTGACTATTCCGGTAACATATCTCTGATCCGGTTGGCCGGACGTGTGCGGGCATACGTACACCTTTATACATGTAACAGTCTTTGCAGCATGGTGCATTACGCTCACATTTATATGTTCTATAGTCGTAATTCAAAGCGGGACTGCATTCACGTTTGCGGTTACTGTGACCACTACACGTTAGCTGTTGTGTCATTAATATGCATACCCATGGTACTTAGCTACATTTACATATCCCCCACCCCGCACTCCACGTCACTGGCATCCATTCTCCTGCTGGGAAAGGTGCGGTACTACATGTTAAACATTCCTTATTCCCTCCGCTCATGGCCCAGGATGCATATGTCGTGACCGCGGGATGTTCAAAAAGGGGCTTATATCCCCTATACAGGCCTTGATTGTCAGGGTGTTCCTGTGGTGCTTTGGGTTTGGTCTTGCCCGCCCAGTGTCGGAACTGCCCTGACCTGTAATGTTAGATGAGTCACAGGGGCCCGGGTTTGCCCGTGTCTATGATACCCCCCCATTATTCCTAACCGTGTATGATTGGCGGCGTACCCGTTGTAGATCTTGTTATAGTAATTGCCCCGGTCTGGTCGACGGACCTATTTCCATTACTAACCCTCGGTATTCATAACCTGTCTCGCTATATTACATGGGTTTAACATTGGGGGGGCTTTCACTGAGCCACGGACATGTCCGTTGGTTTGAGTCCCCCTCTGCTACACACATTTAACATGGCGGAACAGGTTGAACACTCACAAAGGGACATCGGGCTCTCCGTGCTGTTTAGTATTGAATCGCTATGTTGACTTTGTTTCACAGGCGAGACAGTGTCGACATTGGGAGGGCATCTCGCGCGATGCGTCCGCCCCGGGGATGTCTTCGTTTGGGGGGGACAGGCATTAGGCTGGGCCATTATGTCTGGGAATATATGGTTTCTTTCCATAGATGATATGTCATACTAGCAATGACCGCGTCTGGGTGTGGTACTGCTGTATTTACCCGGCAAGAGTGGCCTTAGGTCAAGTGGTGCCCTAGGTAGAAGGACTCCATGATGCCACCGCCACATCACCCGCTACCCCCATCCTGGTCTACCTACACAATATAAAGGCTGTAAAGGTGCCCGGTAGGCGGCCCTGGGTGCCTGGTTGCCTAAGGCGGCTATGTGTGTGGTCCCTCGGGCGGACTCGGGAGCCCCGTCTGCCGTAGTATATCTAGCATTACCCACATCCGGGGTGGTTTATTGCTATGATGTTCCATGTTCGGACCCTGTGTTTGGACAACCTACAATAGCTTCTGCTATTGGCATACAATGCTGTGGGTGGTGCGGTTACCATACATATGCCTTTCTCCAAAGCCCAATTCACACTTCTGAACACTACTTTTGTCTCCTTTTAGGCCCCTGAGCCAGTTGTAAACATTACCCAAACCGCTGAATCCACATATGCCTTCCACCAGCACCTACAGGACTGCATGGATCAGGCAATCCCATACAAAACTGAGACTCTTTGTACCAAAGCCAAGCATCCAGTTGGTGGACCCCAGCCATGAAAAAGCTCTACAAGACAAAGG
>NW_025054729.1:0-7252 GCF_019279795.1 Protopterus annectens
TCTACATTTACCGCAATGCCTTGAGTAAAACTGATAGACTATTTTGTAACTGCATAGGGCATCTGTTGAGCTTGATCCTCTTGTGAGATACTTTTCTTTCCAGTTGCTGAAGGTGTCAAGTACATTCCAAACAGGGCATTGTACTCAATTATGGGCCTGAGAATGATGAGAGGGCAATGGCCTCTTTGATCTAGATATGAACCCTTTCATTATAAGGCTATCAGAAGGTCTTTCTAACCACTTTGGCAACATGATTGTCAAAGGAGAGATTGTATCTACTTGGGTCCCCAAGTCCCTAATTACTACTTCCATACTTAATGGATTACCACCTATGTGGTAATTTGTGGGCACTTTGTTTTCCCAAAGGGATGACTATGCACTTTTGGCATTTAGCTTTAGGCCATGGCTCTGGAACCAGTTATCCATCTCTGTGGGACCCTTTGGAGGATGCTTGTGTCAGCCGGAGAGTGATTACAGCACCCAGTTTGCAGTCATCTGCAACTTCATCAGCCATAGTCCACCTGTGTTAGCCTGTACCTCGAGAAATATATACCGAACAAGAGAGGTCCCAGGACTGGGCCTTGTGGGACACCACTTGTAACTGGTTTAGAGTCTGACAAGTCACCTGCTATTCTGACCATGTGGGTTCTATATTTGAGCCAGTTTGCAACCCATCTTGTGACATAGGGTTGATATTTAAGCTGGTGAGCTTATTTATGTTGCCCAGTGGGGTATTGTGTCAAGGCTTTATGAGGTCCAGGTAGGCTGTGTGAGTACCTTCCTTCATCTATGGCTTTGGTAACTTTTTTCAAAGAAGTCAACCAGGTTCAAGAGGCATGATCTGCCTAACAAAGCCAATTGGTAGGATCCAGTGTCTGGAGGTTCCCAATGTCTTTGTTTATGATTTCCATGATGATACGCCCATAGCTTTGTAGACCAGGCTAGTTAGGCTTATAGGCACAGTTTCTGGGGTCTGTTGTGGCACCACATTTGTGGAGTGGGACCACTGTTGCTGTATGCCTTTCCCTTTGGGTACATATCCTGTAGTAAGGCTGAGATTGAACAGTGACTTTATATGAGGGTTTAGTTCTTCTTGGAGCTCGTGTAAGATGCAGCCCGGGACACCGTCTGGTCCCACTGATGCTGTGTTTTTTGCTTTGGAGAGGGCAGCTCTCACCTGTGCATCTGTGATCTCAGGAAGGCTACACTCTGTTGGGATAGACATTTGCTCTTTGAGAAGGGGGAGAAGTTGGCACTGAACCTTTCTGCCAGGATGTTGGCAATGTCTGTGGGTTCAGTGTATTTTTTGTCATTTTGCACTAACTCAGAGCATATCTGGGAGTTGCCTCCCAGGTTTCTGACATAACTAAAGAAGGCCTTGTGATTATCTTTAGTGTCTTGTGCAATTTTTCTTTCGAAACTGGCCTTAGATGATTTTATGGGGGATCGTAGTTTTTTGCTAGTACTGATCAGTGACACCTTCCCTTTTTGGGATTTTGCTCTGTCATGTAGTAGCTTTCTCCTTCTGTTGTATAGCTTATTTATGTCTGGTGTCCACCAGACAAGTCTCCTGCCTTTGGAGGAGTGAGTCTTGGTTTTATTTGGGATAGCATGTTCCATGCATTCCTGTAGGTGTCCATAGAATGCATTTGTAAAGGATTCTGCATTTTGGAGATTTTCCACGGGCCCGGGGCTTTGAAGGATTCTACCTCAGTTTTGAGAAGTGTGAAGTTTGCTTTTGAGAAGTTCTTCACCGTGGTATCCTTGGCTAGGGTGGGATGGAATATGGATGTCCAGTGAGATTTGTTTATGGTCTGATCTTACCAATGAGGGTATACCTCTGGTGTGGAACATAGAGACCCCATGTTGGTGATGACCAGATCAAATATGTTTTCCCCTCTTGTGGAGTGGTGACCAGTTGTTCCATAGCATTTGAGTTTATAAATTCTAGGAACCTTTGGGCAGGTGTTTGGGCTTGAGTAGTTTTCCCAATCGATGTTTGGGTAGTTGAAGTCACCCAATATAATAGTGTTTGGAGAGACCTTCATATTCTCTAGTGTTCTCAGGAAAGCAGTGAGGTTTCTGTGTTTGGAGGGTGGTCTGTAGCAGGCTACAAACTGAAAGGCAGTTTTTCCCACTGTTAGTTGCACAGGATGGTCTCCATGCTTAGAAAGTGCCACTAACCTGGAGGTGTGGGTATCTTTGATAAATATGGATACTCCTTTGTGGTTCTCCAGTTTTGGGGCGAAAGCTGTATGAAGTATAACCTGTTAGTGCTGGGGTGCTCTTGGGAGCCTTGAACCAGGTTTCTGTTACTGCACAGATATTGATATTCTCCATACTGAGGAGAATCTCAGTGCATGCATCTTGAGGTTTAGACTTCTGGCATTGAGCAGCTTTCCTTAGTTTTTTTTCTTTGTGTTGTCTATGGGGTGGGTTTGTCTTTGAGCCTTGCCTAAAAGGCACTATGAGGCAAGAGCCTTTGCCAGTTTCAAAACCAGGGTGACAGGTGCAAGCCGCCCTAGTAACGTGGTTGTCGAAAGCATGTCATACACCTGTAATGTATTTAAAAAGTAATTTCTTTTTTCATGCTTCACAACATTTTTGTTTCTATCTAAATATTAAGTAAGCTGTCATGTATCCATTGCATTGACATATTTTTTTCTGATGCACTTCATTTTGTCTTGATTGGAATCTTGTAATGACGGTTTGGCACCCAGGGCAGCATATTTAATTAAAGTTCAAGTTGTGGTTTTGACCATAGCTCTACCCCTTTCTAGTTGGCCACACCCCTTCACATTGGCCCCATCCATTCAGCTGTCTGCTGCAGCCCCCCTTTAATTTGAAGTCACCAGCCACCATTGTAAATCGTATATTCTGGAAACTAAACTATTACTGCCTTTTTCTATCAGTATTCTCTAAACATTGATAAAAAGCATAAATTGAAATCTAGTACTGTTATTGTCAAAGGAAAAATATACTTTAAACATTATCAAAACACGGTAGGTTCAGGTTAAGGCACTTCAATCTTGCAGCAAGAAGACAAAACATGCTAGTACAGAGTTTGTCTAACTAGAATCAGGAAATGCAGACATTTTTATACACTTTCTAATAAGACATTGCCTACCAAGCTGACGTAGTGAATCACAAGTTTTGTCATCATCATTTTGTAGTGATTGTTTTTACAATATTCTGCTGGTACTATCAATTTTTATGAGAAACTTCCTAAGAAAACAACGTGGCCTTGGCTACCACGTTAGATATATGCCATGTTACCATTCAAGGTACTATGGCTAATTCGAGCACAAAGCAAGTATAGATTGCAGTTCATTTCTCTAACAGTCCTTTGTCTATGTTATCTCTAACTTCTGCAGCTGTGTATCTTCTCATACAACAGAGCTGATTGTTTAAAATCATTACATTTACAGAATATAGCATTGTTCATTCATTTTTCCTGACCTAGCAGATAATCACCTGCTTCTCAAGTACATTTCCAAAAGGCATAAACATGAATATTGCTGTGCTAGCAATTACTAGGTCAGAGGGCATCTTGCAAGTTTCAGAAAGCACACTGCAGTTTCAAAAGCATCTTTTCAGTCTCATATGAAACTCAACTGTATATAGAACCGTGCATATAAAATAGAATGAAAACGTGTTAACTTATTTAGTTTCTAATTAGCATTAAGCATACACACATTAATACATATTTTTCTGACATTTCCCCTGTTAATACTTTTAATTCTATTTTCAAAAGAATAAACAGTTTGCTTCTTCTCCTAATCTCTTCCATTCAGGATTTGCAGTTAAGAAAGTAATTCAGTTTAAACTTATGAAAGTGTTTCACATTCTAACAATTCTTCAATTTCAGTACTTTGATACAAAGTCTCAGAAACTGATATATCTATAAATTTTTGATTAACTTTTCATGCAGGGAATACCACAACAAATACATGCTCCTAATAGGAGTAATCCCACGAAAATGGCAATCAGGATGTTCATTAGGATGGAACCCCCCCCCCAAACAAATTCTGGAAAAAGTCCATCAGAGGGTTTGGGCCTGGTTTGGTCATGGCTGACACTTGCTGTATCACCTCAAGGTGGTCATTTATCTCATGTTGATGATCAGGATATACGACAGCACTCTTCTTTGATTAAAGCACACCACCTCTCCGTTAGGGTGGAGTCAAGAGCCATTCGGTTCTGGAGCACTACAGTTCTCATAGCATTCAGTTCATCAGTTATCAATTCAAGAGTAGAAAAAGTTGCATTACTCATTACTTTGAAAGTCTAGACAATTTTTGCATTCCGTCGATTTCCTTTCGCCGTATGCAGGTAATATGCCTGCGCGATATGACGGCATCGCACTCCAAGTCCATGTGCGTCGGTTTGCATTGCCACAATGCCGATGGTGCTTTCCAGCCCACCTCGGTCTGTCCCACTGGTTTTCCGGGCTTTCGACAGCTTTTCTTGGCCACATCTCGGGTATTTGAATATTTTCCTGAGGCAAAACTGCAGTGTATGGCGGGACCAGTACCCAAAAACAACTGCCGGACCAGTTCTCCAGGTAACCCTTATATTTCTTGCCACACCAAAATAACAATCACCCCTGCAACCTTAGTAGTTGCTTTGTTCAACAGAAATGGCTGCCCTGCATACGAAACATTTTCTATCTCATACAAAAGATAGTTGTTTAAAATGTACAGGACATTACGTTGCACTTGTTCAATAGTCTTATGCATGGACTCAAGAAATGAGTCATTATTTGAATTACAAAGCTGTACCCATTTTGTTTGCTTTTGGGCGTTATAACATTTGTAATGTACAGTCATATTGCACCTGCTGCAACCCACTTGAATTGTTAATAGTTCTTATAAAAACATACAATTTGCCCCTTTTGTGTATCACAGGCAAAATGCAGTGCTACCTTATCATATGTAACAATCAGCTCACGGTGTCATAAATCAAATTTTCCCAGGTCTCATGATGACCCTATGGGAGACTGCCCAAGTCATTAATAACCCCTGTATGCTGTTGGTTTGGCTGCCGTCAGCGGTTTGAAACAGTAAAGTCTCCAGCATACACACGTGTAATTGCGCGATAAGTGTTAAACTTTGGGGTGCCAGTCTATGGCCGGCTCATCACGTTTAATCAGTTCAACTTTGTGGCAGGAAAAATGCCACAACAAAAAGATCAATATTATCCAGTATGGCTACCAGAATAATCATGCAAGTTTTCTGAAGTTGTTCAATGTCTCTGTTGCTCTATACCTGGTCATTTTTGTTCGTTGTACAACAGTAACAAGGTTTTTGTCAGTTCAAAGTTCTTAACTTGACTTACAGTGTGTCAAATGAATCCAGGATGCTCGCTCCATGATCTTGACTACAGTGGAAGTTGTCAATAGTAGTACCTGGTCTGCGGCCCTTCCCACTTTGGAGAACTCAGTTCTTTTTCTTCACAACTTTCACCCAGACCATGCACCTGGGGCTACTGCTGCTTCTGATGAATGTGTTTTTGCTCTTTATCTGAAACAAATTTAACTGCAAAGTTTGTTATTCAAAATCGCCTCTTATACCCTGCAAGTGAACTGTCAGCCTCCTGCTTTTGAGCTTGCATGAGAGGTTTCCATTGAGGTGTATGTCGCTTCCCAAACAGAACTTCAAAAGGAGTTAACCCTTTTGCATTTGGAACAGTTCTCATGCTCAACAGTGCCAGAGGTAAACAGTGCCAGTTCTTTGTGTCTCACTAATCAATTTTCTAAAGTTTGTTTTCAAAACCCCATTATGCCTCTCTACTAATCCTGCAGATTGGGGTGGTGCACACAATGATTTTCAGAAATCCGAGTAATGGCTAAGTTGTTGTATAGTTTTGATTTACAAAGTAGGTACCATTGTCACTTTAAATCTTTCGGTATACCAAATCTGGGAATAATTTCTTTAGCAATTTTGCAACAATGGCTGCATCTGGTTTTTAGTTGGAAAAGCTTCCACCCATTGGAAAACATATCTATAATGACGGAACAATGCTTCTCATTTACGCATTTGTTCGTTCTATAAAATCCATACAAATAGTATGGAGCAGATCTAGTAGTATAGAAACTCCACTTGCTTAGGTTTCATGCCCACATGTGCATGATGCTTGTTACAAACATGGCATGCTGCACAAACATTTGTGTGGTTATAAATCCATCGTCATAAACACTCAATTCACTAACTGTACCATCCCACCTGTTGAGACATGGCACTGCCATGGCTCAACAAAGCTTCTATATCTGAACAAGTTAGATGGTAAAATGGGACAACTACTCTTTGGGTCGCCACAGTCCTTCTCGGATTGCTCCTCGTCTTATCCACTTCTGTTTTCTACATTTGTAGTAAGTGTCTGCATGTTTTTAACATTTCTAAGTCTAAAAATCTCAGATGGTTGAAATCCCTCACTCCAAGAAAAACTTCTGACTGAAGCTGCTTGTTTTGCAGCTGTCAGCCCTACATTACTTTTAGAATTCTATCCTCATTTGCTTTGGTATGAGCTACTTGCATTTTTGCAAATAGATGCTGCAGGAGTAACTGAATAGGTCTAACAGTCTAAAATAAATTGCGCATGGTTAATTGGTTCAGTCGATGTATTATCATTCCTCTATTTTCCTGCTATTGCAAAAACATATGCAATGAAAAAAGCATACTGACTGTCGGTAAAATGTTTACTTTCTTACACACTTTGCTAAGGTACATGCCTTATCAAGACAATCCCAATTCTGCTGCTTGTGCAGATAGGTTGTGTGGTAAAGACTTAGCTTCTAAAATCTCGGTACTTGAAAACTACTGCATGCCACACTAGATTCTGTCCTGTAGGACCCCTCCTGCACGAGCCGTCAATAGTATGTCACGGCATCATCCAAGGGAACATCTGTAAGGTCTTTTCTAGGTAGTGTCTTTTGCTCAATCTCCTGCAGGCAGCAGTGTGGTTTGCCATCTGCAGAGAAGGTACTGTTCAGGCTCATTAATGCATGAGGGCAGTATAGTCTACGGATTCTCAAAACTACTTTCTTGAGTAAAAAAAATGCATCATTTTACAATCCTGACTCATTATGAATGTTGTTGGCTCACCTACAGTATAGTCCATACAGATGATATGACCACCCCCTTTTTAAACCACGTTTTTAAAATATAATTTTTAAACCTTTAATTTTTAAAAGGTAAAAACAAATTTTATTTCAACTAATTTCCTTTCCTGGTCATTTTTTAATCTTCCCAAA
>NW_025054730.1:0-8200 GCF_019279795.1 Protopterus annectens
TGCCCAGTAGGTAATGGGCTGTAAGATGTGTCCCCATGGCTGAGGCTGCCAGCCACAGGTTCTACAGCCTGAAGTGGCGCGATTGAGTCCCTTTTTCAGAGCACAGTCTGGGCCTACCTACAGGAACTCTGGATTTTATGCAAGGATCACAGGCAGGGGAGGTGTCCAGAGGTTGGGAGTGTTGATTCCATAGTTCTTAGGTACCACTGACTTCTCCTTATGGTGGTCTGCCAGAGGTACCAGGAGGGATGCATGAGGCCATGGACTCTAGAACTTTGTAGGAACTCTAGCAGAAAGCTTGGGTTTGGAGGCCAGTGTAGTGGAAGTATTTTGTAGGGAAACTTTGTTTCTTCTGGGAAACAGAAAGGCCACTCATGTTTTGTGTCTAGTAAGGCCCTAGAAACATGATTGTCCTGGTATGTCTGGCTGGTTTGATTTCCTTCCTTTGGATAGTGATCCCCAGAGAAGTGGGGTAGGGTTTTAACAAATAAGAGAGATGCCAAAGTATGCCCTTTGCCCCATGAGACAGTCGTCCAGGTAAGGGTAAATATGCATACTGCTTGCCTGCAAAAGGTAAATGGCAGGAGCTAGACATCTGGGTGAATACCCTGGGAGCAGTAGATAAGCCAAAGGGCAAAGTAGAGAATTAGGTGTAGACCTGCTCTGAAGTGCAGGAATGTTCTGCATGATTCCTATTGGGATGTCCAGGCATCTTTGGTAGGGTCTAAGGTGACCATCCAAGGTTTGTTTGGCAGTATTGGCGGTAGCTTTGCTGTGTACATTTTGAATTTTGGGATTACTCTTTCAGGTTTTGAAAGGATAGGTCTTAGGATGGGACGCCAAGTCCCCCCTTCCTGGGAACAAGGAATAGTCTTGGAATAGAATCCTTTGGCAATTTGTTCTGAGGTACAGGTTCCACTGCCCCTAGGGATATTAGGTTTGCACTTGTTTCTTTTAGTGCTCTGCCCACTGGTTTGGAGGTAGGTTTGAGTACCCCTCTTGGAGGTGGTATTTTGAAATTAATGAAATTCTGAGCAATGATTTTAAGACCCATTGATCTTTGTTATAGAGTTCCAATTTTTTTCTGCATAGAGATAGCCTCCCAGATTTTGGAGTGGTGGGGGCAGGCAGAGATGGAAAGGCGTAGTCACTGAGAGTTTTCCATACATGGCTGGCTTTGAACTCCCCTGTTCTAGTGTCTGAGGGGGGGGTAATCTGTTTGTCTTTTGCTGGCACTCAAGTTTTAGTCCTGGTGGGTCTGTCCCTATGGGTTTTGGCTTCCTGTGCCCGCCCTGTTTGGGTGGTGGAAAGGACCATTGTTTAGAGGGAAAATTGGGTTGAATGTAGAAGGTTGTACTCTGAAGAAAAATCTTTAACAGTCTGCATCACTCCCACTTTGTCTTCATCTTTTAAGTACCTCTTCAGTCTTCTGGTCCGAAATAACAGGCAGTCTCTTTGTCAAGAAGTGCAGCCATGATTTTAGCTTTGGACAGATCAGGAGAGGTTGTTCCTTCAGCCATGCATGTCTCTGGATAACAGATCCTGTCACTGCTGCCCTGCTAGAAGCTTCTAGGCATCAATCCACAGTGCAAGGAGTGCTTTGCCAATCTGAGCGAAGAGTGCAGTAATTTGCTATCTCATTGTTGGCAAAATGTGAAAAAGCAGAAATTTTCTTGCTTCCAAAAAGTTCCAAAGTGTACTTTTTATATTTTAACATATGAACCGACAGTTGACAGTCTGCATATTTAAAGTTGCAGAGGTATATACTTTCACCTCCCACTCGTCCAGGGCCCCTGATTCTTTGTCTGAGGGGAGTAGGATTCGTAGAGGTAGCCTTAACTCCCTAGGTCCCCTGGAGTAATCACCTGGATCTCAAGCATAGGGATTCTCAGGAGGAATCTCATGTGATGTGCCTGGCTGGGCAGGTGGAAGGTGTCAGAGGTGGGCTGGATCTTGATAAACGCCATCTACCACCTCCAAGATGGGTGGATGGCCAGAGGCCTGTGCTGGGGTATCCAGAAACTCTTAGTCTTTTCTTTAGATTGAGGGAACCACTGACCCCATTGGAAGTGTTCCCTGATGGTGGAGGTGGTTTCCAAAGGAAAAGTCCTGAGGTGATGCAGAAGAATTGATTCTTCTGTATCTGAGTCTTCATAGGTAAGAAGATTTTCCCCTTCAAAAACGGAGGAGTCAGATCCTCTTGAGTTCAAACTGATTGATTTCTGAGAAGGTACCCTCTCTTTGGCTGGTGTGTCTTGATTTACCCCAGATGAAAGTAATGAGATTGTCCATCACCTTTTAAGCATCTCAGCCTGAGGAGGGGGGAGGAGTAGTGGAATGGAGACTTTTTCTGTTTTCTTTGAAATAGCTCTAAGTCTGGCTTGAAAGCATCCTAAAAGTATCGTGTGTTAGTTAGCAGAGCGTGAAGGCCCTGAAGCACCCAAGTGGGAGTGTTATCCTTGGAAGCCAGTGCCCAAGTAGCCAGTTCGACCCACAAAGGCAGAGATAGCTGATCACCATTAGACGATGTAGCTTTTCTGTGGCATATAGGGACGCCAAAGGGTCTCAGTAGAGGCCTGTGAAGTGACCAGATGTGGCACTAGGGGCCATGTAAAGCATCTCACTGAATTTGAAAGAACTGATGACCTTTTAGCGGTGGTGTCACTGTTGTATACCAGTTCTTATGGCTCTCTCATCCCTATCTTTACTTTTTTCGAAGATCTATGATTGTTGACTGATGGATGCCAAGTGTATCAGTAATCGGAGACGAAGACAAAATATCTGGCTATAAAACAGAGTTCTATGATGCAGCTTAGCCCTAGCGCTAAACACTGGTGAACTGACAGTAAAGTACATCGTGATCTCGGGCCTGGGCAAGTGACACAGTAAGAATGGAAGTCTCCGTGTGGGAATTTGTTTTCCACAGGCTAGACAGTTATTGACTCTTTCTGATATCGTTAGTGCATGAAAAGGAAGGATCCTAATGGGTACTTAGTTTAGATGTATCTGTGCAGTTTACCTTACATGGATGAAAATCACAATGCGATGGAATCGTAAGCATGAAACACCACAAAACCGCCATAAGTTTCCAATGTCTAAAATCATCAAAATCTAAAAGTAGGATTTGCTGATTTCCAATGAAAAGTCGTAATGGCTACAATGTACCAGTATTGCAGGTGCCCCCAGAATTTCCTCTCATGTGGGGCTGCAGCCCCCCACACCCTCTACTTTAACATACTAACTCTGATATCACACTACAGTGGGGAAAGGGTCCATTTTCCACCCCACCCAGTAGTGCATCCGCCTCCAAAAATGCCAAATCTGCAATGAGGGAATGTCACTGTGCATTCGGGCCATTGCACATTCAGCATTTCAAGGCTCGACATTTGCAAACTCTTTGAAAACATCCTTTCGAAAATTTGTTCACTCCATCACCCAGACTCAGTCTCTTTACCTTGATATTTGATAAAATTTGGTGTGATTTCATTTACAGTGGCGCATGGCTCTTCTGAACACTATCAAAAGTGCTTTAAGTCCATTTGGACTACATAGTTTCTTTCAGTAGCCCTGCTATTGGCTATTTAACAGTAGTGTTGTGACATTTTATTCTTGGCATGTAGCTTGCACATTCTAGCTTGAGTGCCTAGTGGTTATATGGTAAATTTCTTACAATAGTGCTGGTATTCACCATTTAACAGTATTTGTATGGGCATTTTACTCTATCATGCGTCATGCACATTCTGGTTGGAAGTGCCCAACATTACTTTGAGAGGTGGCACCTTCACAGACCCAAGTACACAACAGAGAAGTGATTTTCATGCTTTGGTTCCTACAGATAAACACCCTACTTAGCCTTCCATAAATGAAAAATGCTTTTTATATAGAACTGAAGTGCTTCTCTGTATCAACAATTTGATACAGAAAAAAGATGAAAATACAGGAACTGTCTATCACGACCCCTAATACTTTGTGTTCAGGGTGGCTGCCCTCTTTGCCCCACCCTTGCTACACTACTGCAGGAAAGTTATGATTTATGGTGTTTTCGTACATCGCATGCATGTTCATGGTAAGGCAACTTGTACAGCACACAAGGAAGGTGCCAGAATATGGTCAAAATGCCATATGATGGCATTTTAAAATGTTGGATCAGGGAACTTTGGACAGGCTGCCCCATCAAAAGCCAGCAACAGAAACAACAGTTTTTTTGCAGGATGACAAGTCCTGCTGCACTCACCCCCATCTCCCTATATATTATATATTCCAACTCCAAGATCGTTCTACATTGGGGAAAGGCAAACACCTGACCCCCCCAAAAACAAAGGCTTTTGGAAAAGAAGCCCCACACACACACACACACACACACACACACACACACACACACACACACACACACACACAAAATGTATGTAGCTATAACAGTATAAAGCACATAAACACAAGGTTGCAGGTACTTAAGTCAAACATTCAGAATGTTGAATGCTACTTTCCTTTACTTTCGCTGGCTTTGCATATGTATGCATGTATACAGGGTCTATATTAGAACACCGAACATTTAAAATGTCGAGTGTTTTAATATTTATCCGTTTTCAGTGAAAATATCGAAGAAACAAAAAAAACAAATTTTTTCCTAGGGAAAGAATTTGGTTGCCCATTTCTGTTGCTTCGGTATTTTCAGCGCTCTGGTGGAAAGTTACAGGTCGGGTTCAGGTAAGTGTGCGATTGTGTAGACATTAGGGTGGGTTAGGTGAGTTAGGGTTAGGGTGCTGGTCAAGTAAGTGTGTGATTGTGTGGACGTGAGAGTTAGGGCGGGGTAGGTGAGTTATTGTTAGGGCGTGGGTGAGGTGATTGTGCGATAGTGACGGACCTTAGCGCTAGGGTTTGGGTTAAGGTAAGTGGATAGTTAGTGGTGTATGTATAGTTTAGTGTAGGGTTAGGTGTATGACTTTAGGTGTATGTGTGTGGATTGCTTTTTGTTTGGTGTGCTTGTGTTGTGTGTATTTGTTTTGGAACAGCAAATTTTTTCCCTAGGAAAAATGTCACTGTTCTGAATGTTCGATGTTTAGTATTTTTGATTGGTAGGGTTTGATATTAGAACACTCGACATTTTGAATGTTCCCGGTGTTCTAATATAGACCCTGTATCCCTGTATACATATATATATATATATATATGTGTGTGTGTGTGTGTGTGTGTGTGTGTGTGTGTGTGTGTATATATATATATATATATATATATATATATATATATATAAAATATATATATATATATATATATATGTAGATATATAGCTCTATAAATTACCAGGGGGGTAGGAAATGCAGTGGGAGGGGGCTTGCCCCAAAATAAATTATTTTTGTTTATTTTAATTCAAGGTTCAATCTTTTTACAATATTTTTAGATTCATGGTTTTTATTCTGCAATATTTGATGATACAAGTACAATACATATGACTATAGCACTACAAACCAGTACATATTTAAATAAATGTAATACATATAACTCAAACACTATAAAACAGTATATTTGTATACACAAATGTATGTACATGGTATAAAACCCTATTTTCACAAAGGTGTTGCCAGATACATACTCCCCCCCCACACACACACATATTCCTATCTATCATTTTACTGTATTAGAGGGGTCTATATTAGGAAAGCGAAAAGACATTTACGCGAATACTTAAATGTCAAACTGTATAGCGCAAAGTGGACTTAGAGCGAACGTCGAAAACTGCAAAAATTGAAATATTGAATTTCCATGGTTGGCCCATCTGTGGATTAGCTGCATAAGGTAAGTGTTGGATAGTTATGGAGTTTAGGATAGGGTGCGGGCTAAGGTAAGTGCTTAGATAAGTAATGTATGTTAGATTTAGTGTACAGTTAGAGGTAGGGTTTTGTTAAATGTATGTATGTAGGTTATTTATTTTGTTTGTGTATATTTTCATAGGGGAAGTGTGCAGTAGTTACAGATCTTAGGGTTAGGGAGGGGTTAAGGATAGTGCATAGATAGTTTTGTATGTGGGGTTTAGTAGTGTTGGAGGTAAGGTTTTTTTTAAATGTATGTATGTGGATTATTTGTTTTGTTTGGGTGTATGTCTGTAGGGGACGTGTGTTAAGGATAGTGCATAGTTAGTTGTGTATGTGGGGTTTAGTGTAAGGTTAGAAGTAGGGTTTTGTGCTTTACTTTGGGTTAGAAGTAGGGTTTGGTTAGTGTATGTATGTGGTTTATTTATTTTATTTGGGTAGGTAGTATATAGCTAGTGGTGGGGTTGGCTGACTATGACAGTTCAATTTTTTTTTTCGCTGTTTAGTGTGTTCAGGATTTTTGCGGTTTGCGGTATAGGGGTTGATGATTTGGTATTTGCGCATAGGGTTTTTCGCTTGCGTAATATAGACCCTATTAGAGGTGTCCTTTGGGCAACCCAGCCACTGGGAATGAACAAGCCAGTGCATTTCTTCGTGCCGGTCCGAAACTCGGATAAATGGGGAGGGTTACGTCAGGAAGGGCATCCGGTGTAAAATCTCTGCCAAATAACATATGCGGACAACAATACATATTTCCATACTGAATCGGTCGAGGCCTGGGTTAACAATGACCGCCAACAGTACTGTTAGCCAACAGGGTGCTGGCGGAAAATGGGCTACTGTTGGCCAAAGGAAAAAAAGAGGTGAAAAGCATGCCTGAAAGCAGAAAGAGAGGAGGAAGGTTAGGAGTGTAGTAGTGAGAATAGGAACTTTGAAAGTTGACAGTATGACTGGTATAGGGAGAGAGCTATCTGATATGATGGAGAGAAGGAAGGTTGATATATTGTGTGTGCAAGAGACCAGATGGAAGGGGAGTAAGGCCAGGTGTATAGGAGGTGGGTTCAAATTGTTCTATAATGGTGTGAATGGGAGGAGAAATAGGTTAGGGGTTATCCTGAAGGAACAGTATGCCAAGAGTGTTTTGGAGGTGAAAAGGGTGCCGGACAGAGTAATGTTTATGAAGCTGGAAATTGATGGTGTAATGATAAATGTTGTTAGTGCATACGCAAGTTGGGTGTGCAATGGATGGGAAAGAAAAATTTTGGAGTGAGTTGAATGAAGTGGTGGTGAGTGTACCCAAGGGTGAGAGACTGGTGATTGGAGCAGATTTCAATGGGCATGTTGGTGAAGGGAACAGATGGGATGAGGAAGTGATGGGCAGGTATGGTGTTCAGGAAAGGAATGCAGAAGGTCAGATGGTAGTGGATTATGTGAAAAGGATGTACATGGCTGTAGTGAATACGTATTTTAAGAAGAGGGAGGAGCATAGGGTGATGGACAAGAGTGGAGGAAGATGCACACAGGTGGATTATATCTTATGCAGGAGGGCCAGTCTGAAGGAGACTGGAGACTGTAAAGTGGTGACAGGGTAAAGTGTAGTTAGGCAGCATAGAATGGTGGTCTGTAGGGTGACATTGGTGATCAAGAAGAGGAAAACAAGTGTGAAAACAGTGCCAAGGATCAAAATGTGGAAGTTGAAAAAGGGTGATTGTGAGTTAAAATAGGCACTGGGGGACAGTGAAGAGTTACCAAATAACTGGGGAACTACAGCAGAGATGGTAAGGGAGACAGCTAGAAAGGTGCCTGGTGTGACATCTGGACAGAGGAAGGAGGACAAGGAGACCTGGTGGTGGAATGGGGAAGTACAGGAGAGTATACAGTGGAAGAGGCTGGTGAAGAAGAAGTGGGATTGTCAAAGAGATGAAGAAAGTAGGCAGAAGTATAAGGAAATGAGGAGCATGGCAAAGAGAGAGGTGGCGAAGGCTAAGGATAAGGCATATGGAGAGTTGTATGAAAGGTTGGACACTAATGAGGGAGAAAAGGACCTGTACCGATTGGCTAGATAGAGGGACCAAGCTGGGAAAGATGTGCAGCAGGTAAGGATGATAAAGGATAGTGAGGGAAAATGTACTCACAAGTGAGGAGAGTGTGTTGAGCAGATGGAAAGAGTACTTTGAGGGACTGATGAATGAAGAGAATGAGAGAGAAAGAAGGTTGGATGATGTGGGGATAGTGAATCAGGAAGTGAAACAGATTAGCAAGGAGAAAGGATGGACAGCTATGAAGAGGATGAAGAATGGAAAGGCTGTTGGTCCAGATGACATACCAGTGGAAGCATGGAGATGCTTAGGAGAAATGGCAGTGGAGTTTTTAACCAGATTGTTTATTGAAAT
>NW_025054731.1:0-9827 GCF_019279795.1 Protopterus annectens
CCCCGGGGGTTTGAATGATTATCTTCAGGCACTTTGCTAGGGGGACACCTCCTCTTATATGGCATTGATTTTGTAAACAAACATCCAAGCCAAAATCTCAGAAGTGTAGTTGGACCAAGTTTGCTGATGACCTCCCCTGCAAGTTGTGAATGATTATCTGCTCATCCACTGATAGTAACCAGTTCCAACGAGGGCTAGAATATGTACAGACCTGATGTACTCAAAATGGTCTCAAGCTAATGAAAAAAGTGCAGTATAACAGCATTCAGCAAAAAGGTGCTCCCACCACCTCATATGTTATAAATGATACCTCCTTTTCAGACATTACAGTCCCGGGTACTTACATGGACAACTGTCTCTCATTTGAGTATCATGTTTCCACTACAGTTAGGAAATCCTTCTAGCTGGTCCAATTAATTTCCAAGGGAATATCTTCAAGATCCAAACCAGTCAAGAAGTACTCTTCCTTATCAGACCCCTCACTGAATACAATGCTCCTTCTGATATGTAGTAATCTAATCACGTCATTCAACGGGGAAGGCCCCAAAGATACCTAACTAAGAAAATTAAAGGCCTTAGATTCTTCAGTTACTCTGAAAGATAGGCCCAACTCTCTTTACACTCAGTAGCCTACAAGCTACTCTTGGGTGACATGTGCCTTGCATTTTGAGTCATGAAAGACCCACTTCTATTTGACCCACTGTTTTTCTACAATACCAGTGACTCTACAAACACCATCATTAGAGACTTAAATCTAAACCAACAAATAAACAAAATTCACAGAAGAGAGAGGTACCTAACGTAATGCATCCCCTGTCTATGAAATAAGTTACCACTGCAGGTCAAGGTACTACTTTGACTATCTTTAAGGTTATTCTTGGCAATGGGATGGGTAGACACAAATTTGCACCAGGGTTATCATATATACAACCCTCCTTGGTTTTGAAGGTGAGCACTATAATTGCTTATTGAGGTAGTGCACCAATCAAATTTGACCATTTACAGTCATAGCAGCAAGAATAAAACATTAGGATTTGTGAAAACATATAAGGGCAGTGGGCTAGTTATTATGGAAACAGAAATTTATGAGTTTAAAATGTATGATCGCCTGGTTAACTATATAGCATACAAACCAGTTAGTAGAGCTGAAGTAGTCAAGGCTGATACAGATATAATGCCAAACACAGGGTGCCACTTGATAGGGAAAATGTGCGGTGAACCAACACAGAAGTCAAATAATGTTGCAGAAATTCACTTTAATATGACAAAAAAAAAAAAAAAAAAAAAACAGTTTAAGCTCACCTGCTTTTTTTCCCTAAGAGTCTTTTGAGATTTCTTCAGAAAAAACACATCAATATAAATAAAATCCTTTTATAGATAAAATCGTGCCAGTTAATTAAATGAATCAAATAAAACACATCCATCATTAAAAGGTATGAACTTCTAAAATAACCAGTGAGTTATTATAACTAATTGTAGTTGAATGTCAAACCAACGTTAAGTAACACATTAAAAACATTAATAAACTGAATGTCATAAAGTATATGTCCCAGTTAAACATTTGCAGGGATGACTACCGAAAACCAATTTTTAAAGCCTTGTGGAAAATCATAAATTTTTTTCTAAAAAACAAATTCCAATATATTTATACAAAAAAACAATATCTTGGACAAATAAACTGTATTAAAGGTCAACTCTGAACAAACTATTTATAACTGAATATTACTACAATTGTGCAGCTCTTTGTTTCAATACTGGTATTAATGATAAACAGTCATTAATACCTGGGTAACTAGTGGAATCAAGTTTAAGTGGCCATAAGAGCTCTTTACACTCTAAATTGTCTTCCCAGGCACCCCCCTGGGCTTGGTGTAACTTCCTCTAATATAAAGAAATTGTACTTTGTAAAAGATGAACATTGTAGTGTATGCCTGTATAAAGCATTGCTGACATTACATTTTTAGATGTCATAACAATGTTCTTGCATGCGCTTCTTTAGTGTCCTCTCCACCTTTCCCACATTGTCATACCAATGTTCTTACATGCACTTCTTTAGTGTGCTCTCCACCTTTCCCACATTGTCATACCAATGTTCTTAGATGCGCTTCTTTAGTGTGCTCTCCACCTTTCCCACATTGTCATACCAATGTTCTTAGATGCGCTTCTTTAGTGTGCTCTCCACCTTTCCCACATTATCATACCAATGTTCTTACATGCGCTTCTTTAGTGTGCTCTCCATCTTTCCCATATAGGCTGGGCAGTCAGCACAGATAGCTAGATAAACTAAACTCACCATGTTACAATTTCCTTTCTTCGGATGTATAATTATTTTTAACTCATTTCGTAAACATATGGAATCCTTCTCTAACACAAACATGCATTGGTTGCAAGCCCCACATTTTATGTATAGTCAACCTGATCGTACACATTCTTTTGTAAGTAATCTTTAGCTTCAAACCAAATTTTTAATGTTCTTAGATTTCTTGTACACGATTTCAGGTTGGCACCAAACAATACCAGTAATAATGTTGTCACTTTGTATTATAGCCTAATTCTTGTTAATCATACTTTTTATTGTCACTACACCTGAATTAAATTCAATGACTAAACTCCTATGATAGCTTTCACTGTTTACTTTAGTATTTCTAAATTCCTTTTACAGGTGACATTTGTGCAATGGTTAGGGCTAACCACCACCTTTCTCACTTGGTGATGAATTAACATGACCATTGTGTTGCCCTATGCGGTAATCCCCAACCATGTATTACTTCATCACTCATTACCTTCACAAGGGTGTCAGGGTATCCTCTTTTGAAGAATATTTGCTGTAAGGTTTTCCTTTCTTGGTCAAACCATTCTTTGGTGGATACCATCCTTGCCAAGCTGACAAATTGCCCCTTCACTAGGCTCCTTTTTTGAGAAAAAGGGTGGTGGCTGCTGAAGTGCAAGTCTGTATTTGAAAAAGTTGCTTTTCTGTAAATAGTTGAAAGAAATTGTGTAGATCTCTTTGTGATGGTAGTGCCTAAATAATTAACCCTATTTTCATCCACAGAGTGTGTGAACTTTAAAAATGGGGTTTTATTGTTAATATATTCCAAAAACTCATGGATCTGATCTATTCCACCATTGCAAAGAATAAATATGTTGGCTAAAAGCATGCATACAGACAAATATATTTAGTATAACTACAGGGGAAAATGAACTTTGTTCCCACTTCTACATCATCAGGTTAGCAAATATGGGGGCGTAAGCTGCACCCATTGCCACCCACCAACCTATTTGAAAATTTCCCTCTCAAAATAAATGTAATTGTTACTCAGGATAATCTCCATGTATTCCATAACTAAGTTAATGACATTTGTTGTCAAACAGTCAGATTGTAACAATGCGTCGTGAAAGAAGTCCAAACCTATAGCCTGCGGTATACATGAAAAAAGATCAGCCTCATGTATGGTTAAAAAACACAGGTCAGGTTGCAAAAGAGGTGTCTCCAATCTCCCCAGGAAATCTCATAAATCTTTTAACATATTGGGTATTCATCTCTTGTATTGGTCTTAATAACCTATCAACAATAACTGCAAAGGCATATGTTTTTGAACCATTTGCATTGTCAATGATTCTAAGAGGAGGGTTTTGTAAAGTCTTGTGAATTTTAGGGATTCTGAAAATTGTTGGAATTAAGGGGGATTTGTTTTTTAAGAAGTTGTACATATCAGTGGTAATATGCCCTTGCATTCATGCATCCTCCAACCCCTGAGCTATCTTGTAGTATGTCGCATTGACTTCATTTCTGGAGGCTTCAACATAAGTGTCACTGTCGTGCATAATTCTTACCATATCTCCTATATATTGCATAGTATCAAAAATCACCACCCCACCGTCTTTATCCAGTTTCATTATCCTAATGGTTTTATCATTACTGAGTTTAGCCAATAGGTCTCTCTCTGATTTAGTTAAATTATGTATCTGTTTTTAAGGCCATATTTCTAGAGTTAAAATTTTTATAAAACTCTCTCTCACATAGTTTTTCAAAAATGTGTACAGTGGGGGTTCATGGGTGGCATGACAGTGCTGTGTTTTTATATAAATAAAATATTCTTTCAGCAAATGGGGTATCTTTAAGGAATATTGCAAAATTCAATTTCCGTATATATAATTTAAACTGTACTAATAAATCAAAAAGGTCAAATTTAGCTGTAAGTATGAAAGTAAACCCTTTTTTAAAAAGGGAGAAATGGTCATGTGTAATCTCTAATCCACTATAATTAAAAAGCTTGAAATTGTTTCTTTCAACTACCACACCATTTTCTTGAAAGGAAATGGGAATATTTAGTGGGTCAAATGTTTGTTTTTGCCTCTACCTCTTCCACTCCCTCTCTTTTTGACATCCTCCCATACTGTCCCCTTCCTTTCCCCATGTCTCCATTCTATTGTCCACATGAATTTGGGACAACTTGCTATTCTTTTAGAGTGCCATAACAGGGGGAAACTCTAAAGGGTCATTGTGATCAAATACTCCATCGGGTTCAGCAAGATCAGGTCTAAAATCAGAAAAATCAGAAACATTTGTATTAGCTAATGATTGACTATACTGATAGTCATAATTGTGTGCCTGATCTGTGACATCTAATTAATCTGTTCCTACTTGAACTGATTGCTTAGGGTGCAAAGTAAACACCACACCTGACTCGTATTGTTTCTTGTCCCTCATCATCTTCTTACCTTTCATAATTTTGACCTTTTCAGAATGTTGATCAATTTTAAAAAACATTTATTTATAGTCATCCTGATTCATACTTCCAAAAGAAACTACTTATCTGCAGAGAATTATAGACAGCAAATGCTGGCATGATAAAGAAAGAGGTACTTTGGAACATATTTTCTGGGAGTGCGGTGGTTGGCAACCAGTTAGATTCCCTGTGGGATACACTGTTGAGATGCTGGGTGTCTGACAGTGATGAGGGAGAAGATTTTTCTGAGCTATGATACAGAATCGGAACTGCCTAGACATGGTAAGGCCTTGCTGTGTCTAAATATGGTGGCTGCCAAAAAAAAGCAATTACTACAAAAAGGAAATCTAAATCTAAACCAACTATATTATAAGTAGTGAATATAATAACAGAGATTAAAGAACTGGAATTGAGATCTTTAGAGAGGAGAACTACATAAGAAAATGGAATGTGGGAACAATACATACAGGGAAGGAATGAGGTTTAAAAGAAGGCAGAACTTAAATGAGCTATGTAATGTTTGACTGAAAATGATTAGGTAGATTATTGCAACTGGGAGTGTGTCAGTATGGTTTGTGATGTAAAATGCTTGCAACTAGGATTGTGTCGATGTGGTTCTCTTTCTTTTGTATAAATGTATGATTGCTTATGTCATAAGTGATGATTTAATACAGATGTTTCTTGTTTAAAAAAAACGGGGCAGGAATTGAATAATTTATGTAATGTTGCTTAGGTTATATGATTTATAGCAATATATGTGAAGTATAATGTTGGTTAATGTTAATTTAATACAATTTGATTACTTTTGTATAAATGTAAATTCGCCTGTGTCACAAGTGATGATTCAATAAAGCTGTTTAAAAAAATGATTTATAATCTGACCATTTACAAATTTTACATCATTCTTAAGTACATTTATCAATTCATGGTTATTCTTAATCATTAAATCAATTAATTTTAAACCTTGGTTAAACAAATTAGTTAATTTGCAGTGAAATTTAGATTCTGGTTCTAAACCATTTGGAAACTTGTAGTACCTTAATCCCTTAGGTACCCCCTTTAACTTTTACACATTTGATGAGAAAAATATTGTCTATTTGTAAAGTAAGAAGTCTAAAGAGTTTTTTTCTCTAGGTTTTATCATATAAAGATATAGATTATTTTAGTTTTCTGCAAAATCACATACAACGGCTTACTATCAAAATAATGAAACACATAAAATACATTCACCTTTCCGATTCATTCTCCAGTGTACTGCATGTTAATGTGATCACAATGTTGAAGTGCATATAGCGAAACATTCGCTTTCACACTTTCGGCATTCTCTTTGCAGTTCAGTAGTGCAAATCACTTAACGTCACGTTTTTGCATGGGGCAAGCCCCCCTGTACCCCCCTCACCCCCCTGCAAATAATATATTGCAACTCTGAGATCGCACTACATTGGGAAAAAGGGTAATTACCCGATCCCCACTGTATCAAGCACCTGTAGTCATAATCAAGTATCACATATGTGCGGTATCGTACAGTGGCATTCGCTAAAATGCACATTCAAAATAGTGCAGGTTAGCAAAATGGGAATCAACCAACTGTGGTTCGACATTCCTGTTTTTGTTGATCATGTAGTTGTCATTTTAAAAGTAAACCAAATACATCTTATAATTTTGTGAGTATTTTAAAGTGGACAGCCCAAGGCTGACTGCTATTTCTGAAAATCTAAGAGTCAAACCAATTCTCCTTACTGCCTAATTGTTCCTATTTTTTTTAACTGAAATATTGTTTGTATGTGTTTGTACCGATTGCATGAGTGAATGTGATATGATCTAGCATTATTGCTATTGTGAATGTAAAGAGCTCAATTAGATACAAACAGATAATGATGCTGTGGCTAGAATGACATGACTTTTTTTATTTTTGCCTCTTCTCTCGGTGTTTGTTTTACCATGTTTGGCCATTTCATTCAGTTTAGGAATGATGCCAAAAACCACCAGTCCAGTTCTCGACAGACAATAACTACTTTTTTACTGTAAGTAACTGCACTGGCCTGGTACGATAATATTATACAAACCTTATATAAGTAGCAAACTCATTTAATGTACATTTTTCCCTGGAGATTTCTCAAAGAGCAGAAGCAAAGTCTGCCTCATCTCTAATCATTTAGAGCAAGATCAGTGCAACTTTGCTTTACAGGAAGTGAATGAACAACTAATTCATTAGTGTAGTATTTATAACCTGTAATCTACTCATGTCATATTTACTTTCACTTAAATTTGTAAACAGGTAATTTCACCACTTATGTATAATAGAAAACCTCAAAGTGCATTTGATTGTCCCATAAATTATAAAGTTCAACCATCTCGTCATAGCTGCCCCTCAAGCTTAAATCAAGAGAGGACTGTACTCGAGAGCTGGTAGTTACAATAACCAATCACCATTAAATAATTAGTTATTGACGAAATATAACTTTCTACAAGTGATATGACATATGCAATTTTCCTCAAAGTCAACTATATTATTAGTAATTAACTCGCCGATCTTCGCAAACCTCGTAGTCATTTTGACCTTAATGCATGTGGGTTAATGGATGTTCTAGTCAATAGTTGTTTCCAGTCACGCTTATCCACAGCTGGTATATCTTTATGTTGTAACTCAGTAACCTCTTTAGCTTTCAGTTCCATAACCATTTGATTTAAATACAAGAGACTTTTTTTTTTCAATTTGCTAAATAAATGTTTCTGAATAATCAAAAGTCATATTTACCATCCCAATGCACTTCTAACACCACCAGGATGGAAAGTTTAACTTCCATCTTCTCTTTTTGCACTCCCGGATTGCTTCAATGAATTGTGTTCTATGTTGGAAAATAACTTTGGGATAATGCTCCGTGAACATCGGACAATCAGGAACCCCCAACTGCTACCTTAGTTGCCACAATTACCACACCATTTGCTGTTTCTCATAACACTCCAGTAATGTCAATCTTATTGTCAGTTCTACACACAATGAGTGTTTGGCAGACCTAGTCCAATCTACAGTTTTACTTTTGAGATGGTCCATCAAATCCAACTTTTCCTCATCTTCCAAAACACCATAAGTTTTCAGCTTAATTCTTCTCATTTTATCCTGCTTTAATTATGAGATTCAGTTCCAGCTGATCTAATTGCTAAACCACAACTTCCACTTCTCATGCATTTCATCATTTTATCTGATTTCACGTGTAACATAGTTGCCCTTATTACCACTGCTTTTCAACATAACTTCTCTCTATTTTTGTCACTTTTCTACAATTTTAAATATGTAACTCTTTGGAGCTACAGAAGGAGGCAGACATCTACCACAACCATGCATGAACTCCTTCAAATTATGATAATCTTTTAGATACTGGTACTACCTAATTAGATAAAAATGACAGAAACAGAGCTGTATTAATACACAATGTGATGTTGCCCTATTTCACCTTCATTCTTAATTGTTGGGTTTGGAACTGATCCTCGGTTCCGATTCGGGCATTTTAAAAAGCTCGAGGTCTACCACTAGCTCATGGCTGTATCCCTATTCCATCATGCCCTAGGAAAGCTCCCCAGAACTCGTTTGTCGCTAAACAGATCGGGTGCTTCCATTTTGGCTCTGGCTAAGTTGAATAACTTTTACTTCTAATTTTTTATGTAGTTGCTATTTTTTGGCTATTTAGTTAGCGATTAGTGTCTAAGTAGTTTTCTCTCAATTTAAAAAAGTTCGCTCTTCTTTTTGTTTCCGGCCATCATTTTTTCTTCCTCAGGCCTGTGTTATTCCCTATCCCATCTTAAATTTTAGTGTTAAAGCCTGTTTCACACACTCATTTAAATTGGAGAGTGTTATTAAGTAAGATTGTTGTTCCTGTTGCTTATTTCTCAAAAAACAGAAGCTCATTTAATTTAGAGGGCCGTAGCCTGTTTAAGTTAGAGGGCTGTCTTTCTCCCTTCCCTCTCATTTTTGAGCTAGGCAGCTTTGTTTCAGTTAGAGAACTGCTACATCTTCCCCTCTTCTGCTGTGATTGTTATATATTTCTTCTTGTGTTAATAAAAAAAAAAAAAATATATATATATATATATATATATATATATACACGCACACACACACACACACACACACACACACACACACACACACACTATATATATATATATATATATATATATATATATATATATTTAGAGTGTAGTGATACCTTCTTATGCTTGTTGTTATTGTTATTGACTTTAATGTATTCATTATGTCTAAGGAACAGAAAGAGAGCAAACCTTATGGGTTTAAGTGTGTAAAATGCAACCAAAAAATGTCCATCACAGATGGACACACTATTTGTGTATACTGTTTATGAGCTGTGAATCTGCAAGAATCATGTTTTATTTGCCATTCTTTTAATTCAAGAGTGCTGGTTGAAAGGAAAAACAAACTTATAAGAGGTTTATTGAAGTCCTTCTTCACTGAAGCATTTGAAGAAGGTCAATTCACTTCGAAATTGACCAAGTCTCCTTCATCCAAATTTGACAAATCTGAAAAGTTATTCTTCTTCATTATTTGTAGCCAGCAAAAAAGCTGACCAAAGTTACTTCTTCAGTCCCGAAGATTGTTGGGCCCAAAAAATCTTCATCATCAGCTTCTTCAGCATTGGTGCCAACAGAATTTAAAGTACGGAGTCGGTCACTGGATTTGGTACCAGTCTCCCCTACTTTAAGGTCACTACTTCTACAATGGGTTAGATCTCGTGGCCCCTCCTCTCGGTCCTCCAGGAGTCTTTCTGATGATGATGTGGACCGTGGTGTGCAGACCTAAACACACTGCATCAAACTACTATTGGCTCCAACCCAGAAAGATTCGGAGCTGACCATGACTCCTTGACATCAGTTCTCCTTCTGAGCTAACCTCGGACCTTGGAACCGGAATGTCTGAACCTACTATGTGTAGAACCGCCAGTGCCAAGACCTATTCCAGATTCTTCAGGCCTGATATCTGCTCTGTGATATCCCTTTGGTTCCATCTGAGCTCAAGGAGTCTAGCAGCCAATGATCTCTGGTTAGGGTCGGAGAAGGAGTCAGATTAGATACTTGTTAGATCCG
>NW_025054732.1:0-8886 GCF_019279795.1 Protopterus annectens
TCCACCATAGTAACTCTAGCCTGCTGTAGACATAGATCCCCATCAAACTCCTCCTGACATCTACTGCAGATACTTAGCACCAGGGACTCCCTATCATGGTGTTAACATGGTACACTTTGTGCCCCTGTCTTCTGCCTTGCAGTTCTACCATGTAGTTAACAGCACCGACCTTCCTTACAACTTTAAAGGGTCCCTCCCAAACTGCTTGCAGCTTATTGTATCTGACAGGAATGAGAACCATAAACTGCTGCCCCACAGCATACTCTATGGCTCGAGCATTCCTGTCATACCAGACCTTTTTCTGCTGTTGGGCTTCTGCCAGGTTCTCCTAGGCCAAGCCCATGAGTTCCCTGAGCCTTGTCCTGAGGTTTAGGACATATGCCACAACAGACTCCTTGTGGGATTAACACTCACCCTCCCACTCATTCCAAATCAAATCTAGAGGTCCCCTCACCTAATGCCCATACAGCAACTCAAAGGGTGAAGAACCTGTGGATTCCTGGGGTACCTCTCTGTATGTAAAAAGCAGATGGGGCAAACATTTGTCCCATTCTCTCTTAAACTGGTCTACAAATGCCCATAGCATGGTCTCCAATGTAGAGTTTAATCTCTCCACAAGACCATTAGTCTGAGGATGGTAAGGGGTTGTCTTTAGATGCTTCACCCCACAATGCTTCTACAGACAAACCAGGAGGTCTGACATGAAATTGGCACCTCTGTCAGTCAGTATTTCTCTTGGGAAACCTACCCTGCTGAAAATCTCTAACAAAGCATTTGTCACCTTTTCTGCCTCAATGGAGGACAGGGACACCACCTCAGGATATCTGGTCGCATAATCTACTACAACTAGGATATACTTCTTCTCTGTGGAACTTGGGGTACTCAGAGGCCCCAAAATATCCATAGCTACCCCCTGAAATGGCACCTCAATCACAGGCAAAGGGATCAAAGGAGCTTTGACCTTGTCTCCTGCCTTGCCTACGTTTTGGCACTGCTCATTGCTCACAGTTCCTGCAGTTACATCCCTTGCAATCCCAGGCCAATAAAAGTTTTGCATAATATGTCTCTTGTTGCACTTTATGCCCATATAACCTGCAAGGGAATGTCATGGGCTATGGCTAGGAGTGCCAGACAGTAGTCTCTGGGCACTACTGACTGCTGTATTCTGTCACCCTCTAGCCCACCCTCAGGGGTCCATTCTCTATACAGTAACCCTTTGTTCCAATATACGGAATCCCATTTTCCTTGAGAATCAGGCACCTCCCTAGCTACATCCCTCAAGCCTTGTAATGTAGGACCTGAGAGCTAAGCCTGTCTCAACTCTGTCTTTGTAACCCTTCCCAGCTCCACTTCTATAGGATGTCTGGTATCCTCTGATATCTGTGCCTCACTGTCAGCGTGGATACTAATATTCACCTCTGCCCCTGAAGTCGCTTTGTCCAAGGGAACATCAGTACCCACAAGCAGCTGTGGCTCACCTTCAGTCTCACTGCTACAGGATAGCTCCCTCCCTGATGTAGCCATCACACCAGTCCTGGCTTCAAGTGTGCGGTCTACCTGGGTCCCCCAGCCTACCAAACCCACATGCCTATCTCCAAGGTACTGCATTATCAAAATAATTTCCTATCAGGACATCTGAAGGGATATCCTCAAACATGGTAAAACACAAGCCCTCGCACGTACGGCTGCCCGGCCAACCAACCTTGTAGAAAACACAAAAAGCCAGCAAGATAGTTCCACCATTTAATAAGAGGCAAAAAAGCGGACAAACATGTCCAAATTCAAAAACTCATACTAGTTTCGGCACCAGCCTTCATCAGTGAGTGAAAATAATTAGTAAATCCATTATCAACGTCAGTTTAAATACTGTGATGAGCCAATAGACAAAAGGACATTCACATATGGCTCCTGAGTCAAATTTAAAGCAACATGACACTATTGATTCAAATATATATTACAATACACTAAAAATACAGACAATAGATAATGCTTATTGTAAAATAGCCTGAAACAAGTTCTGACATACTGTTTGTAAACATAATGGTATATAATCTTATATTACATGTGAAGATACATGGCTAAATGCCATATTATGAACTAATGTATCATTAATATTAATGTAAATTATAAATGGTCATTGAGACCAGGAGGAAAAAGGGCTCCTAAATGTGTAATCCAGTATCTTTCTTTGTGGCTTAAAATGCCTTGCCATCCTGTCTGGTTTTGCCTATTACCTGTAATTTTGTCTATGATGGTAAACATAAACTGGGCACTGGGATGTTTGACTGTATGTAGGTATAGTGCATTGGATGTCTTGTGGTTGCGAATATCGCTATGATGTTCCCCAATTCTAATGCGTAGTGAACGTGAAGTCTTGCCAACATAGAACGACTTACATTGGCATGTGGCCAAATATATAACCCAGCTAGTGGAACAATTGCCAAAAACCTTAATATCATACACTTTACTGGTGTTGGAGCTCGTAAATTGTTTAAGCTGGTTGACTTGAGCACAAGATACACAATGTACACATCTAAATGTTCCCAGTAACTCATCCCCCATTATAGTAAGTTGTTTGTATTTAGCTGCCCCACTTTCTTTATGTTTATAGTGGGAAAACAGGGTGCCCAACGTTTTACCACGTCTAAATGAGAATGAGCACTGATTGTCTAAAATCCCCCTCAAAAAGTCATTTGCTAATAAGATGTTCCAATTTTGATTAACCGCTTGCCTAACAGTTTGATGATTTTTGCCTAGTGTGGTAATCAGTCTAATTTTAGAGCTATTAGTATTTTGGCTCTTATCCCTATATTCCAACAATGTCTTTCTTTCCTGGTTATCCGAATAGGTCCTGGCTAATTCAATGTCAGAAGTACAATAGCCCCGGTCCAAGAATCTTGTTTGTAAATCGGCTTTGGCTGCTGTATAATCCTGTGAACAAGAATTGATTCTCCGAATTCTCAGATATTGAGATTTAGGGATGTTCCGGATGGTGTGACGTGGATGCATGCTATTAGCATGTAACAAGGTGTTAAACTGGGGATATTTCCGATAAATTTTGGTATTAAGTGTGTTGTCACTGTTACGATATACAGTGACATCCAAAAATGTTATGATCTCCCTGTGAAATGTGATAGAAAATTCGATCCCCCAAATATTGTTATTCAAATGTTCCAGAAACTCCTGAAGATAATCAGTATCCGCCCGCCACACCATCCAACAATCATCTAAATATCTCCTCCATATGTCTATTTCCACCAGGTATAAATTGTGTAAAGGATTGTAAATCAGGCATTCCTCAAGGTAGGCCATGAAAAGATCTCATAGATGGGGGCAAAGAAGCCCCCATCGCCGCACTTGTAGTTGCCAGTAGCAATCACCCTGAAATAGAACACATTTTTGTCAAAACATGTTCTGTTAGACAAATAAGCAAAGTATTGAAACCGAGAATACAATTCTGCTTTGGCAAGCCAATATTCAACAGCCTGAAGCCCAGCCCAATGCGGAATACTGGTATAGAGGATTTTACATCCAACGCAATTATCCAATGGGGCTCTAGTTGGCAATCCTCAATAATTTGCAAAAATTGTGTGGTGTCCTGAATTCTTGCTCTAACCAGAGACAATAGTGGTTTGAGAAATTGGGTGAGAAAAGCAGACAATGGTTCTGTAAGGGAACCATGACCAGAGACTATAGGCCTGCCTGGTGGATGTGTAAGGGATTTATGTATTTTTGGTAGTAAGTACAAAATTTGTCTATCTGGTTCCCTGACCTGTAGATGTTGAACAGTTTTGGGCGGGAGTATACCCTCCTCCAATGCAGATTGTAAAAACAAATCAATCTCTTTTTTAAATTTCGTAGTTGGATCAATATCCATTTTCATATAGCAATGTCTGTCAGATAGTTGTCGTAAACCCTCATTTACATAGAAGTCCATGTTCAAGATCACCACTGCACCCCCCTTGTCGGCTTGTAGTATTGCTATATTTTGATTACTCCTAAGTTCCGATAGGGCCACTCTTTCAGTAGAAGTGATGTTATCCTTACTGGTAGCAACTTCAAAAAGGGGAAAATGTAGGTCCTTTAACACTGCTTGTTGAAAAATAGCTACATTCTTGTTCATAGGCGGCTGAAATGTTGATTTATGAAAGGTGAAATCAGTAGATCTTTGAGCATTGGAGCTATCCTGTTCTGAAAAAAACAATTTAAGGTTGAGTCTACGACAAAAATCAATGACGTCTAATGAGGTTTGGTATTCATCACAAAAAAAGCTGGGAACAAAGTTTAACCCTTTATTGAGAACTTGTTTTTGTTCTAATGTTAATACATAATCAGATAGATTCAAAACATTTTCAAAAACTTGTGTATTTACTTGAGTAGAGCCTGAATAAGTCCCGTCATGGAATCTGTAGATATATTTGTTTCTATGTTTCCTCCCCCCTCTGGATTTCCTACCATGTCTAAAGGGTATTGAGTGTTGGTTTTCTTCTTAAGTGGAGAATTGACAGTGTTGGCATATTCACCGTCAGTGTTAGATGACTCCTCCCCTGAGGTACTGGTTTGAAAATGATCCCTGTTTTTTAATATGGATCTGGGCCTTTTTCTGGTCCTGCCCCTGCTTATGATAGGGACATTGTCCTGAAACCTCACAGATCGTTGTACTTGAAATGGATGTCCCTTTTCATAATCATTGCTATCTCTGTTAAATTTCTTTATTTTTCTATCTCTTATGATTTTGTCATAAGATGTTAGCTCCTTGGACAACCTGTCTAAATAATCCAAATATTTAGGACTAGATTCATGTTTTTTACATTTATTTGCTAAATCCTTAACTTCTGAAAGACATATTTCTATTGTTCTTTCATAATATGAAGCTAGGATTTTTACAAAAAACATGGAACCTTCTCTAAGTGCTGCATCCCATTCATCATTAAGCCTCTCTTCAGATCTGCTTACAAGTGGGTGCAATTTTATCCGTAGTCCTCTAGGTGCAATATTTTTGTGGAGATAGGCTTTAAACAGCCGAAGATGCCAAATATTGGCTCTTAATCCCTTTAGGCCCTTTTCCAAATCCCGAAAACAGACTTCACAATTATCTGTAGGATTTATAGCAAGTTGGATGGGGTTGCTGCTTGGGGCTTGGTTAACACCAAAAATAGCCAAGTCTTCCCTATCAGCACACAGCCCCTCCAGGATCTTATCTAGATCCATACTATCCAAACAGTTGTCCAAGAAGCCAACTAAAGAAAGTCCAATATTAGAAGAAATTGCAAAAAGTAATAAGCAGGGGCAGGGCCAGAATCGCTCAGAAAGAAATTATCAAAAAACCTCAATATTTAAATACCACCAAGGTCAGTTTCAAATCAATATTCCCCCAGTATATTTAAATGAGGAGTGACCAGAGGACAATTCGGTTACTAGTGTCTGACAAGTGAGATGTGTGTCAAAAAATCAGCATAGATATAATGTTATCAATCTCAAAATATGTACAAAAACCCGACTCTGAACATTAGTCAAATATTGTCATGTAGACCATAATAAAGGAGCAGGAATATATATAAAGTTAGTTACTAACAAGTCCTGTTAAGAGACCTACACTCTCAAAACTATGTTGAACCAACTTAATACAGAACCAAAAAGGGTTCATACCCATAACATAGATTATATATAGAGTGTAGATATGAAATTCGGACAATCTCCTGACCTAGACACAAGTTTTACTTAAACTGTGTACACCAATAATTTGAATACATTTCTATGAAAGACGTACTTAACTATAATAAACACAAAGATGGAATTTGTTATTATCTAAGTACGTTCAAAGTCATAAAACAACTTGTTGTAGAAAAAAACTTTTTGTACACATAACATTGTTATGACATGTAACCAAAAACTGTCCTAAACCCTAAATCCACTAGAATCTATAAACCAGTTATATCAATACATTGCAAGAAAAGATATACATAATATTAGACCCCCATGGATCCATGGACCACACAACTGTTGGTAAGGCAGGATTAATAATAGTAAACTGAAATGTAGAGGCAAAATGTTAAGATGTGGTAAAAAGTAGTATATGTCCTAATTTAGCCCCCAGTAACCTACAAAAATGTAAGGTATGATTATTATCAAAAAGGACAAAAATCAGTCCATAAAGTGAGTGTGAGAAAATCAAATCACAAAAATGGGAAATTGGTAATAATATAGTTCTGAGCAAAATTTCTTCATATAAATATGTTCGCAATATTGACCAAAAATGGTATGTAAATGCATGAAAACTATAAAGTAGTTATAATATAGTCAACCTACAGGTTGTAATCCCAGTCATACCCAAATGTCAAAATACAAAGCAGTGGATTTCAATATGTATATACCAGGAAAAATATTTTTCTGAAACAGCAACAAAATCCAAATCCAAACTCCCTGGCAGTCCGATACCATAAATTACTGCAAAAATTTTTTGTCAAACAGAATGTATACAAGGCCAAAAAATATTTAAGACATGAATCCTTACAAAAACCAGATTTGGTATCGGATCCGGTCAGAATGTCAATATGTTAGAAAATCATGCAACCAAGCAATGTGGCCCCAACATTAAGCTAAAAGTATGCAAAACATTGTCTAGATGTAATTTTACTCAATGATAACTAGTATCGATGACAGATAACAATGGTCGCTTAATGTTCATAAGATGAAATCACAAAAATATAATGTCCAAAAATCCTAGAAATGGAAATGAAGCATTTAGCAGTACTGCATAATTGTTGTATATATCAAGTCATCAGAAAAAGCAAACCGTGTTGTTTATGTCCAAAACCATCGGTAAAATAAAGTTCCACATAAACTGCGATTCCTTCTAGCTTGTTCTCATGTAGACAGGTCCAGAAAATATGAAAAATAAGACAAACGGCCTTGAAATCAAGCCCAAAATGAAGTTTTGTATTGCGAAAGCAAATCCAAAAGATATAAACCAAATATGACAGACGGCAAATGGCTTCAAAGTCAAACCCAGAATAGAGTTTTTGCACTACGATTCCTTTTGGCTTGTCCTCATGTGGACAAATCCACAAAATATAGACAAAATATGGCAGACGGCTTTAAAATTAAGCCAAAATAAGGTTTTAAAGATGGCGGAGCCTTGAGTCGGAGCCTTGAATCCTCGGCCGCAAAGGCAGAATCAAAGCCCGAAAACTAACCGGAGCATCAACCAAAAGTAATAGTAGTCAGCTCGTCTCCAGCAATGAACAAAATGCTTGTAACCACAAGAATAACAGTACCTTTAGAGCAGCCGTTCAGTAACTCGATTTGCGGAATATAATCCAATCCATGTACAAGTGTGATGACTCAAAGGGGTCCCATATAAGAATGTCCAAATAGTAAAAAATAGACAAATGGTTTCAAAAGAAACCTAAACTGTCTTGTCCAAACTGACGTTGGAAATATCCAAAAATTGTAGCCTCAAGGAAGGAGTCCTCTCCCACCAACGGTGAAACGGTGTGCCAACAGCGAGGAAAACCAACTAAGTAAAACACAAGCCCTCGCACGTACGGCTGTCCGGCCAACCAACCTTGTAGAAAACACAAAAAGCCAGCAAGATAGTTCCACCATTTAATAAGAGGCAAAAAAGCGGACAAACATGTCCAAATTCAAAAACTCATACTAGTTTTCGCACTTAGCCTTCATCAGTGAGTGAAAATAATTAGTAAATCCATTATCAACATCAGTTTAAATACTGTGATGAGCCAATAGACAAAAGGACATTCACATATGGCTCCTGAGTCAAATTTAAAGCAACATGACACTATTGATTCAAATATATATTACAATACACTAAAAATACAGACAATAGATAATGCTTATTGTAAAATAGCCTGAAACAAGTTCTGACATACTGTTTGTAAACATAATGGTATATAATCTTATATTACATGTGAAGATACATGGCTAAATGCCATATTATGAACTAATGTATCATTAATATTAATGTAAATTATAAATGGTCATTGAGACCAGGAGGAAAAAGGGCTCCTAAATCCTCAAACATACCTACTTGCTAGCTTCCTTTTCCACCCTCCCAGTCAAAGTAAACCCTAGCCAAAGGTATTTGGAATGGGGTCCCCTCATAAAGCTCTGACTGGAGTAGACTGCCCAAGCAAGTAGTGCTCCTCTTTAACCATTGCAGGTTTCACAATGGTTAGGTCAAAGAAGTTGCCCTCTCTCTTAGCAGTGGCCTGTTTCCCATCTACTAAGATGGTGGTAGCTTGGTACCCTTGTTGTCTCCAGACAACTTACCACTGGCATTCTGTTATTCCCACTTTCTGGCTCCCCTACCGTTTTTCCCACCTTGCCTCCATGGACATCTATATGCTACATGGATCCACTTGTTACATTTAAAACATTTAACATTCAACCCTTGGTCCTGGCTGTGTATGTGTGAACTAAAGTGGGCTTCCCCATGTGCTATGACTCTTGTTCAGTGGTTTAGGCTGCCCACCATGGGTTCCCTTATACCCATGTGCAGCACTGCGTATCCCTTTCCTGTGCAGTGATGCCCTGATTGGTACAGGACTCCTTTTTTTTCCACAACTAATCTGCGGTATTGCATTCCTTATCTGCCAACCAGATTCTCATGTCCTCAGGCAAAGTGCTAAGGGCTTGTTCCCTCCCCAAAATGTATGTCTGCTAGCCCTTCAAAAGTGGTGACCTGGCATCCATTCACCCATCTATGAAAATAAGTGCTTAACTTAGCAATATAATCACACACACTTTTATCTGCCTTGCATCTATGCTCACAATTTTTTTTTCTATAAGCTTCAGGAGTTAACTTAAAACACTCTAAATTAAATTCACGGAGTAAGGGGTCAGGAACCTCCCTTGGTCAAAATT
>NW_025054734.1:0-9016 GCF_019279795.1 Protopterus annectens
TTGTTAAAACATAACATCATATGTTCTCTGTGTCTCTAGGTAGGGATGAAAATTTGAATGTCCAGTATTAATTACTGAACATAGTAACACAGCTGCAAAACTCACCCAAACAAGCTATAAAAAGAGGCATCAGTTATATCCAGAATGTGATTGCACACTTGCCACACACACACAATCCATTTGCAATTGCACACTTGCCACACACACACACACACACACACACACACACACACACACACACACACACACACACACAATCCATTTGCGATTCCACACTTGCCACACACACACACACAATCCATTTTATGATTGTACACTTGCACATTATTAACAATCCATTGCGATTGCACACTTACAATACACACAATCCATTTGCGATTGCACACTTGCCACACACACACACAATCCATTTGCAACTGCACACTTGCCGCCTGTCCGCTTCGTCGTCATTTGCGTTACGCACCTTCCTTCCGATAATCCATTTGCGATTACACACTTGCCTTCCTTCCGATAATCCATTTGCGATTGCACACTTGCCTTCCTTCCTTCCGATAATCCATTTGTGATTGTTTCCCGCTCACAGCCAGCCAGACATGATGTGAGCTCACTTCCGACTGGCTAGTATGCTCCTTAAAGGAGCCAACACCCTTCAAATATGTACTTTTTTTTTTTTCAAAAAAGCTACCCCCCTTCTAAAAAAGTTGTACTGAAATCAGTGCAGTGCGTATGCCTCCCGAAGTCCCTGATCTGGATACAAAGCCAAGTGACCCCCGACTGCCTCCAGAGTAGGACAGTTGAGCCTCCTTTCAGGAGTGCTGACAGGGCTTACCAAGGAACTGATCCTGTCATCCTGATTCTGCGGACCCCCTCTGCTGCCAGGGCAGCGTCTTCCATTATTACCCCCTCCTCTGCCCCTGGAGGGCGGGTTCACCATGTGTGTTCTGGAAAGCTCCTTGGGACTTTCGGAACCACATTTTTCCACCTTTCTGCCCTTTGGGGTATGGTCTGGTAGGGGTGGAAAAACTGACTTCTATGTCAGATAGAGTCTTTCCCTCTTGCTCACATCTAGTGAGTGTCTCCTTGACTTTGGGCCCGAAAAGAGACGAGCCATTGAATGGGGTATTGACAAAGGAAGACTTGAAGGCTTCCGCAAAGGAGCATAAGCGCATCCAGGAATGTCTCCGAAGAGCTATTGCTGAACCCGCTGCCTGACTCGACCCATTGGCTGCATAGGAAATGAGCCGCAAGTATGAGTTAACTATGGAATTAAGGGTATTAAGCTGGGCTGTCACCATCTGAGAGACATCTCCATCTGTACTACCCTGCAGAGTATCTCCGAGCTTTTTTAGGAGATCTCTTTGAAGACAGGTAAAATGAGTCAAGTAGTTAAGCAATCACATAGCAAAGGTCGCAAAACTAAAGATGCATTTCCCATACCTGTCCATAGTCCTAGAATCCCTATTAGGAGGATGAACAGTAGAAGAGGTTTTGGACATCTCTTTCTTGGTGGCTGCCACCACCACCATGGCATCAACTGAAACTCCCTTAGTGAGGGACATCTTGTCTTGGGGGGAGGAGATAAACTTGTTGGGCCTCCGAGGGACCGGTTCCATAGTATCAGGAGACTCCCATGCCCTTCAAGCAACCAATTCCATTAGTTCGTTGAAGGGCAGAGTCACCCAGGAGGTGGAAGGTTGAGACCCAAAGGGCTTCAGGAGCACTGACTCATCCTCAGTAGTGCTAACAGACTGCCAGTCACCCCTCTGCTTAAGGACTTCCAGGATATCAGCAAAGGAGATATCCTATGAGGGGGACCGTGGGGACCCTTATGATTCCTCTAAGTCAGTGTCTGATGTCAAGGACTCCTGTGGGGAGTCTAAATGCCTCCTCTGACAAAGTTTCTTCCTGGGAACCTCATCAGTGGGAGCTACTGGTGAGGTCTCAGTAGAACAAGGGTCACCCGAAGGGGTTACCTGAGGCTCCGGGTCTCGGTGCGTCACAGGGACCTGCAATGTACAGGCAGAAAGCGGCACTTTAGGGGAGGAGGAGGAGGGACCTGATGAAGTCTGCGTCTTGGATGACATAACCCTCCTCATAGCATAGAAGGCTCCACTGCTCCGACCCGAGGAAGACGCCAGTTCCAAAGAAGATGGCAACCTCCCCGGCACCGAGAGAGTGGGCTCCGAGCCAGAGGACAGAGCGGAGCTCATCCGCACCGACGCTCCGAGAGGAATTGTCGCAGAAACAACACATCACTTTGATTCTCCCCCCGGAACTGACCAGAGAGTGTCAGCTCCCAGACTCTCCCAATGGTACTGAAGAAGTCAGGGTTGATGGAAGTGATGGCACTGGAATAGGCCTCAGCTCCAAAGGCTCCAGAACCATCAGGTCCTCTTCCCCCAGCTCCAAAGACCCTGCTCGGCTCGGAGGAGTAGTCACAGCAGGTGCGATGGTCTTAGGCCCTGAAAAATGGGTCGAGGCCGATAATAATTTAACTATTGCCATGTTCTTAAGAAGCCTCTGCACCACCCGGTCCACATCCACATCAGAGAGGGTCCTTGAAGAACGAGTCTAAGGAACCGAAGACGCCACCAACTGAAGAATAGGCAATTTCAAGGTTTCAGAGACTGGCTTAAGACCAGGGACTGGCTCCGAAACACTGGCTCAGTGCACAGCTCCGAAGACTGTGAAGCCGGTGACCGCACCTTCACAGTAAAGCTTGGAGCCGATGACTTGGGCTCCGAGGAAGCCTTAGAAGACTTTGACCCCTTTCATGACTTGGAAGTCTGGTCAGCCTTGTCCAAGGACTTCTGAAAATCAGGCTTCAATAACTCTCTATCCATTAACTTCCTTCTTCTCTCAAGCAAAACCCTGCTACTGAAGGAATGAAAGATAGAGCAATCCACCTGGAGGTGAACTGGCCCCAAACAATAGATGCAATTCACATGGGCGTCCGTGATGGACATCTTCTGCCCACATTTTGGGCACTTTTTAAATCCTGATTTTTGCTTCTCCTTTTGATCAGCCATACTAAAAGCAACACCACAGTAAACACTAATCGAAGGCAAAGGGATTACTGAATAATAACAGCACGCACAAACACCACAAACTCTAACTACTATAAACAACTCTGAGTTGTCAGATCCACTGAACAATTATCAAAAACTCACACAATCTAAAATCTAAATATACTTCTAACCCTTAATATCTAAATATACTCTAATCTAATAACAAGTTAAACACGCACACACTAGTAATAGCAACACTATGAAAAGTCATGGTAAACAGGATAAGGATTAAACTAAGGCACGGCCAAAGGCCTAAGAGCAGCCGCTCTGAAAAGGACGAAATCTCGTCAAAACCTTGAAAGGGATTAAAGTAAACAAAGGCTAACTAGCCCAAAAAGGAGTATAACAGTAAGAGATTAAATCTATTTAGCTATAACCAGGAAAAAAATAGAAAAATTTGTCACAATCTGGCCTGAGCTCTCAGACTACCTCTGATCTGTTGCAGTGGCAAACTAGATCTGAGATAGGACAGAGAGCATCAAGGGATAGGGACCTGGCCTCGAGCTACTCTGAGATCTTCAGCTAATAAAGCGGCCAACTAGGAGCCGATAGATCGGCTCTGAACCCATGTGTAAGAATGAATGGCGAGACTGAACAACTTCACATCATATTTTATAAAGTCCAAAAACAATGTGTCTGCACGGTGTTAATGCCGCAGCCAACAAAAGCAAACCCAAAACGATAAAACAAAATAGTAGTAACCGGAGCAAAGCATGGTAGTACACAGCTGTAATCATCCAAAGTACTCCAAACACTAAACACCAAGCACAGCGTTGTTTTATTACATAAAAATATAACAAAGGTTAGCGCTTTCACCACTAGGCTTCTTCAGACCTATGACATAACTAAAATCATTCGAACTTAACTCATTCACTCCAGGGCAGCTCAGGAAAAGCTGCCTGCTGAATTCCACCATAGGAACAACAGAGCAGCCTGAGCTCATTTTCAGAAAATCCATTTGTAATACTATACAGAAAACAAATGCTCATAACTCTTTAACTATAACAGCTACACTAAAAATGTAAACGCGAAAGTTGTTCAGCAGACACTGACCTTTCCAACAGTGTAAATGTTGATAGTGCATATCAAAGTCATAATGAAATATTTGGCAAGGAATGCTGATATTGTGCAATTTTTTTAATTTTTTGGAAAAGCAAAGCACAATATCTTGGTCTATGTACCATGCAGACCCATACAATTTAATTTAATTTGTTAGTATGAATGTCAGCTTTAAAATGATACTTTAACCATAACTGTGTGACACTCCTTTCATGAGATATTCACAGAAATATGATTAGTATATTATTTATCATAATTGATAAATAAACAAAGCATAATATCTCATCACCTGTAACATACAAAGCCTACATATCAGTGTAGAAGTTGTGCATCTGAATGTCAGCTTCAAAATGACGCATCATTTGTGTGATTACCATGCTCCCTCATAAAGATATGGGCATAATAATGAGAAGTATTGTAAATGTATAATTTTCATATTTGTACAAGACTAAACAAACTGTGATATCTGCACGTGTGTACAGTGCCTAGACACAGTTCTTTTACCATGATGTAAGGAGTAACACTGTCTTCAAAATGATGCATTACTTCACACAATGTGGTGCTCCCTTGCGAAGTTATTTACCAAAATATGAAAAAATCATAATTCCATAACCTAAGTCGGAAACTAACTTTGATATCTGCCTATGAGTACAACATACAGGTACCATTCTTTTACCATGTTAGAACTATAAATAATATTTTCAAAATGAGTTATTACTTAGCACATTCAGATGCTCCCTTGCAAAGTTATTTACCAAAATATGAAAAAAAATCATAATTTTCATAACCTAAGTCCAAAACAAACTTTGATATCTGCACATGTGTCAAACATACAGGCACAATTATTTTACCATGTTAGAACCAGCAATACTGTCTTCAAAATGAGATATTACTTGGCACATTCAGATGCTCCCTTGCAAAGTTATTTACCAAAATATGAAAAAAATCATAATTTCCATAACCATAAGTCTTAGACAAACTTTGATATCTGCACATGTGTGAAACATACTGGCACAACTCTTTTACCATATTAGAACCAGCAATACTGTCTTCAAAATGAGAGATTACTTGGCACATTCAGATGCTCCCTTGCAAAGTTATTTACCAAAATATGAAAAAAAATCATAATTTCCATAACCTAAGTCGGAAACAAACTTTGATATCTGCCTATGAGTACAACATACAGGTACCATTCTTTTACCATGTTAGAACTATAAATAATCTTTTCAAAATGAGGTATTACTTAGCACATTCAGATGCTCCCTTGCAAAGTTATTTACCAAAATATGAAAAAAATCATAATTTCCATAACCATAAGTCTCAGACAAACTTTGATATCTGCACATGTGTCAAACATACAGGCACAATTATTTTACCATATTAGAACCAGCAATACTGTCTTCAAAATGAGATATTACTTGGCACATTCAGATGCTCCCTTGCAAAGTTATTTACCAAAAAATGAAAAAAAATCATAATTTCCATAACAGTTGTTGCCAAGCTCAGAGAAATTAATTTTACACAACACATTTCATAATAGTGTTTTACTTACTATACTGGTCTGACTTGGTCATGGGTGTTTTCCATTCTTCTCACAATCATGCATAGCTCTCCTCACGCCATTGTGGAGGTTGGTCAAGAAGAACGCAATGCCCTCCTCAGTTAGGTGAATGCCATCCCTTCTGAACCAGTGAACATCTTCCCTTCCAGTGACTCTCAGAACAGCAGAAGACAGTCCTATCTTATCTGAAATAAAGCATGGGTGGACACTGACAAGGGTGCGCAGCCAGGGCACATGTAAAGAGAAAATACAGGGTAAGGACCGCCGCTCCACTAATATGCCAAGGACAGGCATGGGGCTCCAGATGTTGGTTATCTGTAGTGTCCCATAGCTGTGCTGGCTGCCCACTCAGACTGCTGATACCACTATGGTCTCATGACCTCCTTCAGTGTCAGCAGTCTGCCCCCTCTCTGCCTTTTCTCTTTACATGTGCCCATTCAACCCAATGGACCTAAGGGATGAGGGACTGAAGTAACTCACTAATTGCTGTCTATGACCTTCATACATTTACTACTCTCACCTACATATGCTGACTACACCTGAGGGGAGGGAGAGTGAGTGGAGAGCTACATCAAGGCAACATGTCAAAAGACCAAGACTGACCCAGGCTGTATCTTTTTGCATGTTTTTGCATTCCCATCACAGTGGCACACAAGCCCATGCTTACTCGAGGACAGCACCACTACTGAGGACTGTGCCAGAGTCTCAGGTTCCCAACCTGCGATCAGTGGATCACAAGATCCATGCTGGCTGGGTATGCCCCATGTATGCACCCAGCAATGCCAATATTCAAAGGCATTTGGGACAGCACTAAGGTTTTTGGCTGCTCCCACTTTCTAGTGACTCCCCAGAACAGCAGAAGACAGTCTTATCTTTATCTGAAATAAAGCATGGGTGGACACTGACAAAGGTGCACAGCCAGGGCATGTAAAGAGAAAAAAGCAGGGTGGGACCGCTACGCTCACTAATATGCCAATGACAGGCATGGGGCTCCAGATTTTGGTTATCTAACGTATGTCCCATAGCTGTGCGGCTGCCCACTCAGACTGCTGATACCACTATGGTCTCATGACCTCCTTCAGTGTCAGCAGTCTGCCTTACCTCTGCCTTTTCTCTTTACATGTGCCTATTCAACAATGGACCTAAAGGGATGAGGACTGAGTAACTCACTAATTGCTGTCCTGACCTTCATACATTTACTACTCTCACCTACATCACGCCTGACTACACCTGAAGGGAGGAGACTGAGTGAAGCTACATCAAGGCAACATGTCAAAAGACCAAACTGACCCAGGCTGTCTTTTTTTGCAGTTTTTTGCATTACATCACAGTGGCACACCCAAGCCCATGCTTGTCGAGGACAGCAGCACTACGGGACTGTGCTGTGAGAGTCCTCCAGAGTTCCCAACTGCGATCCCAGTGGATCACAAGATCCATGCTGGCTGGGTATGCCCTGTGATGCACCCAGCTAACCTAGAGCAGTTGGCAAAAGTGAAGAGGGACCTTTCTGGTATTGGTGCTGCAGGGCTTGGCTGCTAACTGACATAGGGGCACAGTAGGAAGAACACATGTACACTGAAAAAGCAGGTGAGGCACTCTGCTTTATCTCTGCCTTTTCCATTTACATGTGTCCTTTCTGCAGTGGCCATTAGGAGTAGAGGGAGGAGCTAATGTATACCCTGTTGCCCTGACCTACAGCCACACTGACTACACCTGAAGGCAGGAGACTGAGTTGAGAGCTACATCAAGAGCAACATGTCAAAGACCTAGACAGACCCAGGCTGTGTCTTTTTGCATGTGTCGCTGTCGGAGGAACCATTACATCAGTGGCACACGCAGCAAGCCTACACAGCACTATGGGAGAAATTTGTATGCGCCATGGTACTCTCAAAGCATTCGACACACACAGGTTGACCTTGCAAGTCAGGCACCCCATGATAGCTCAGCACGCTTTTTACCCTTGCTGGCACAGTTTTGCATCTGATTTATGCCATTTCACTGGAAAAGTGAGCCATGCTCAAATCGGCTCACAGCCTCTGGGACAGTAATCTCAGTGCATCTTTCCTCTTTGTGTAACTGGGCAAGTAGAAGCAAACCTAGGTTCCTTCGGAACTGTAACTGTGTTGCCGGAATAATAGGTCCTCAGGCGTGACAGTTGCTGATGTCTGATACTTTCTACGGGAATATAATGAAAGCATTGACAATGGCCACATCCCATATAAGAACCAGAACAAGTAACAGCCACCATTTGGCGGGCCTTTCCATAATTGGATACTGTGTCCTGAGCTGATCTGCTCTGTCCAATTCCCATTCATGTAACTGTTGTACATGTTTACAACTGGTGGACCTTGGTACTGATGTGCTTTTCTTCCATCACGCTTTCTCCTGTATGTGCTGGAGACTGGTAAAGGTTGGGGTTACAGTTAGTTGACAGGAGGAATACTGGCTTGCTATCCTTCCATTCAGTAGCTAGCAGATGGTCCACTCTGCAAATTGCTTGTAGTAGCCTCGAGCTAAGCTTTTCCAATGGCCTGTCTGTTGAATGTAAGAGGCCATCCCTGACCTATTGGTGCACATGGTTCCCACAACAGCATATAGATTATCTTTCAGCAATTGCTGTGCTAGTGGAACAGAGGTAAAGAAGTTATCAAAGTAAATGTGATGCTTCTTGCCAATCAGTCCCCTAGTTAAGTCAACTACAACTCTGTGTGCCAGCCCGACATCTGTATTCTGCTCCATTTTTCCAGTGTATACCTGGAATTTTGGTCAAGTCTGCCAACACCCACACCTTAATGCCATACCTCTCAGGCTTACCAGGCATAAACTGTCTAAATGTCAAGCGTCCACGGAAGCCAACCATGGCTTAAATCTTCACAGCTTCACAATTCCTCACGTATGCATTACATTGTAACGTGTCCTGCATGCATGAAGTACTGCATCCAGTATTGGCCGTACGTGATGTAGCTTCTCATGACCCACAGAACCCTTTGGTAGGCTCAGGCTGTTATCGTTGCAGTGGAAGTACTGCTGAATTTTTTTCAAACCTATCTCTGGTCATGTACTCTGCTATTGGGAAGCGAACGTATACATGGAAAGCGTTTCCCAGTACTGCCTCAATTCAGGAACATGTACAATAGACATGTATATTCTGACACCTAGAAATGTGCATTATGTCTCCTGGGCAAACAGGACTCCACCATGTATTCAACCTTGCCTGCTGCGGCCTGCCTCTGTATGCAGTATAAGCGATTTGTTTTCATTAGCAATACTGGTGTATAGCTCCTCCTGGGAACACTCTCAAATTCCAGGGAAGTCCATCTCTGTGCTG
>NW_025054735.1:0-9346 GCF_019279795.1 Protopterus annectens
CTATGAGCACCTACAAGGATGCATGGATCATGCAAAACCAAGACTCACTCCCCCTAAGAGAAGGCTGAAACCAGTCTGGTGGACTCTCCTGCCATAAACAGGTAGGTTATACAACAAAAGGGAGGAAACTAGTTCAGAAAAAAAGCAAATCCCAAGTAGGAAAGACATACCTGATCAGTATCAGTAAGAAACTAAGGTCCCTCATAAAATCATCCAAGGCTACCTTCAAAAGAAAAATAGCCAAGGACTCAAAAGATAACCACAAAGCCTTCTTTAGCTATGTCAAAAATCTAAGTGGCAACTCGCAGATATGCTCTGAGATAGTGCAAAATAGCATAAAATATACTGAACCTACTGATCTGGTCTGTAAAGCTATGGAGCGTATTATCATGGAACTCATAAACAAAGACATTGGGAGCCTCCAGACACTGGACCCTACCCAATTCGGCTTTAAGGACAGATCTTGCCTCCTAAACCTAGTTGATTTCTTTGAAACAGTTGCCAAAGCCATAGATGAGGGCAAGGTAGTCCACACAGCCTTACTTTGGACCTCAAGAAAAGCCTTCTGATTAACAACAACCCCACTAGGCATCATGGGGCCAAGCTTACCATGGCTTAAATACTGCAACCCCTATATCACAGGATGGGTTGCAAACTGGCTCAGAGATAGAACCCACATGGTCAGAATCAAGAGGTGCCAAGTGTCCAAATCCAAACCAGTTACAAGTGGCATCCCACAGGGTCTCCGTCTCTGGGACCTCTCTTGTTCGGGTATATACTTCTCTGAGGTTCAGGGCTAACACACGGGGATTATGTATTGACAAAGCCCCGTAGATGACTGCAAACTGGGGTCAGAATCGAATCTCCAGCTGACACAAGCATCCTCCAAAAAGGGTCTCAACATGAGACGGATGCTTAAAAGCCAGAGCCACAGCCTCAAGCTAAATGCTAAAAAAAGTGCATAGTCATCCCCTTTGGGAAAAAAAAATGGTGCTCACAAATAAATTACCACATAGGTGGTAATCCATTGGCACGGGAAGAAGTAATTAGAGATTTGGGGACCAAACGAGATGTAGTAATCTCTCCTTTGATAATCACGCTACAAAGTGGTTAGAAAGACCTTCTATATAGCCCAACCTTATCACTTCTAAAGGGTTCAGAAGATTCTAGATCAAAGAGAGGTCATTGTGCCCTCTACCTCACTCATCAGCCCATAATTGAATACAATGCCCCCTTTTGGGATGTAACCTTACCCTACACCTGCAGCAACTGGAGACACTCCTCAAAAAGTACCTCACCAAGAGGATCATGGGCTACAAACGGATGTCCTATGCAGCTCGACTAAAGAAACTCCAGCCTCTACTCAGTTGCTTACCGGGGCCTACTGAGGGGCAATCTTATGTCTGACATACACAAAGCCATGTCAAAACCCAGAATTTTAAATGGACATGTCTCCACCTCAAAATCCAAAGTCCTTTTAGAGCCACATCATCCAGGGACCTAAACCTCAGCACAAAAAATAAATAGGACATGCTGGAGGGACAGATTAATCTCCCTGTGAGGCTCCTCACTCTGAATAGGAATCCCAATTCATGTTAGACATAGCTCCTCGCTGACGCTTCTTCAAGCTTAAATTCCTGGAAGCGCGGATGGGAACGCAACGCAAATTCAATTCCCTTGAATCTCTTCTGTGTCCCTGCTAGGACAGAGGCACAGTAAACTACCATCTTTTAAAAGGGTACCTTCTGTGACCTTACTTTTACAGGGGCACAATGTAGGCTAATCTAATAGGGAGAGGCGGAAGCCAAAATACACTCTGGCTAGGCTTATAAATGCCCTAGGGCAGATGAGCCTAGCATCTACCTATGAACCTATGATATTGCCAACATACTGGCAGATAGGATTCAGTGCAAACTTCACCTCCCTCTCACCTTCAAAAAGGGCTCCACAAACAATACTGGAAAAGTGAAAGTGTCCCAGAAATCACAGAAGCACATTGGTGAAAACAGCCCTTCTCAAAAAGCCAAAAACACAGCATCAATGGGGCCAGATGGTGTCCCCAGGCTGCATCTCTGCATGTGAACTAAGCAGAACGAACTAACTCCCACCTAAACACGCTTGTTCAACCTCAGCCTCTCCACAGGCTATGTGCCCATAGAATGGCGCACAGCTAATGGTTATTCCGGGCCTCCACAAAGGAGAGGAGCCACAGCTGACCCTGGTAATCTATCGCCTGGTCTGCAAGGCTATGGAGCCTGCGATCATCGTGGAACTCATTAACAAAGACATTGGGAACCTCCAAACACTTGGAATTCGGCTCGGACCAGTCTCGGGCTTTGTTAAGGGCAGATCATGCCTACTAAAGCTGGATTGACTTCTTGGAGACAGTTACCAAGGCCATAGAGATCTAGGGAAAGGTAGTTCACATTTCAGCTCTACCTTTGTTCTCGCCAAGGCGTCGACTACCTCATTCCCTCACTCGGTATTATAGAAAAACCTCACCAGAGCCTGAACATAAACTCCTTACGCTACAAGATGGGCTGCCAACTGGCTTACAGACAGAACTCACACGTGTGTAAGAATAGCTGGCTCCAGGTCTGACTCTAAACCAGGGTCACAAGTAAAACCCTGTCCCACAAGGCTCAGTTCTGGGACCCCTACTGTCTCAAAGCATATATTTCTCAGAAGTACAGGCAAACACAGGAAGACTATGGCTAACCAAGTTCAGCCGGATGACTGCAAACTGGGAGTCATAATTGACTCTCGGGCTGACACACATGGACATCCTCCAAAAAGGCCTTTTACTGAGAGACAATTCCTGGTGTCAAAGTCATGGCTCCTCAAGCCAAATGCCAAAAATGCATAGTCATCCCGCTTGGGGAAAACAAAACACCCATGAATTACCACATTATTGTGGTGGCAGCCCCTTTAATACAGAAGAGGCATGTACAGAGATCTGGGGACTCAGGTAGATAGTAATCTCTCCTTTGACAATCATATTGCCAAGGTAGTTAGGAAATCCTTCTATGTGACCCATCTAATTACTAAGGGGTCTCGTGATCTAGAAATAAAGAGGTTATAGTGCCCTTCTACATGTTCATCAGAAACATCACTGTTGCAGTCATGACTGTAGGGTTCTCCCCTGCTGGCAGGCAGTCTCGGTCAGCTAGAATCCTAAAGCTCTGGTTCAAGGCCGGCTGGTCAGCCATGCTCCCTGACTTCAGAGCGCCAGGAGTACAAAGCTGACAGCCGATGCCATGTTCCCCAGTCTTTCTTGCCATGTGGTGATAGCAGTTCGCAAGTGCCGGTCGGCTGACTCCTGACAAACTTTTCTGAACAATCTTCAGTACGAAGACTTTCTTCTCCCACTAAAGCTAAGTACTTCGCTGGGGAAACTTTTTTCTGCTCCTAGTCTGATGTCAGAAAAAGTTACTGCACAATTGTATTTCATGTGGGAAGCAAATAACCTCATATTGATTTTCATTCTTACTGTATTCCTTGTTTAGGCCCCTGACCACAACGTGAGTTTAGTTGTCGGTTTTGTGCTAGGATTCAATCAATCCACAATTAAAACGTAAGATAATGCGATTTTGCATTTCCCATTACTTCGGTAGGCGCTTTTAATTACAAAATGTCTTCGGATACGGGTCTGCAAGCAATCGGAGTTCACAAACGCATTTGGGAAGGACAAATGTGCCGACAGGGCCTCCGAGGTCCACATCTGACGATATTAAAGTACAAGCAGAGCCAGCTTCAGGTTCGGCCGCTGCCAGTGAGGTGCTTTTTGTGCAGCCTCTGCCATTGGCCATTTCGAACCGGGATGGTCAAACAAACGACTCCCTATGAGGGAGCCAAATTAGCCTTGAATACTTGGACCTTCTCGGACAATGCTCCTTCAGATGGGTCCGGAGCTGTGCAGGTACCAGCTTCCCAAGGGTTTTCAGGCATACTCATCTTCTAATAAAGGCAAAGGCAAAGACTCCTCTTCCAAATCAAAGATCTGCAAACACAGGCCTCCTTTTCTTGATCCAATTCCAAGTCAGTTGTGAAACAGTTACTTCTAAGATGGCATGGAGGACTTACTCACTCATGATTAGGGTTCATCATCCTCCCGGGTAAAAGGCCAAGGCAGGAAGTTTATTATGACTCCTCTGGATTAGGGCTCTCTGTTTCTTCAGTTTCTTCTTTCTGACCAGGATTATTCTTTCCTCCTTATGAGGGGATTCTGATGCTGAGGAATCCATTCCCTCAGCTTCTCCCCTGAGGATTTCTCTTTGGGGAACTTCTTTGCATGAAATGAGGGAACATTTTCACTGGGAAGGACAGGAATATTCAGAATCTAAGAAAAAGACTTAGGATTTTCTTCTTCTTCCCAACACAGACCCCTTTTGGCTATTCCTCCTGATGTTCTTCTATATCTCACATTTTCGATAAGCAGTCCTTTGGATGACTTGGGTGGGGTCCGGCTGTCCTCGGGTCGCCCGGATAACAGTGATATATTGATCAAGCCGCCGGTCAAGTACATTAGACTGACATCAGGACGCCAGGGTACAAATGCGCATGACCCACGCTACATATCCTCAGTCTTTTTGCCGCATGGTCCGGATGCAGAAGCAGCTGGTATGAGCTGCTTGGCTGCGCTCTGAAATTTTTCAATAATTCCTCGGAGTTTCCAGACCGAAATCAAATGCTATTGGCTGGCATTCCGCTGGGTCAGAATATTTTAGTTTTTTCCTGCCAAGTGGTTTACCGGATGTCGAAAAAGTGAATAACTGTATTTTGTTGGAAACAGATACCGCGATAGAGATTACTTCATACGTTTTGTGTATTCCTTTGTTTAGGGCCCATGGAGCACGACGCTGTGGGGTGTCGCTTGTGCTAGATTCAATAAGCCGCATCTATTGCTAAGAGAAGGTTAGATTGTGCCAGCCAGTTAGTCTTTGGGAAGCCGGGTGCAATTCGATAATATGTCCGCCGGAGGCTCCGACGCCCGCTTCTTCTCAAGCTAGCCGCAAGGACAAAGCAGCTAAGTTTAGGCAAGAAGAACTGGGCCTGCCGCCCTGACGACGTTCTTTAGAGGTGTCGGTGGAGCCGGGGTTCCGGCCGAGGTTTTCCTCTCTGGAGTCCCAGGGGAGACTTTGTTATTAAGCAGGATGTGGCCTCTCAGGAGGCAGGTCAGGCCGAAGGGCTTCTCAGGTTACTGTACTCCCTTCCCCTTCCTAGGGTGTAGTTAGGCCCTCTCCTTCTGTTTCCAAGGCTTCCCAGAGGCAGGCCAGGTTTAGCTTCCAGCTGGTGTCACACCTAGTTCTTCAGGTTCTGTGCCCAAGAAGCTATATGCGCGCTTAAAATGGCAGAAGATTTGATTACTTTGATTTAGGAGGTTCTTTGCCCCTCCTGATAAGAGACCTAGGGTGGAACCTGAGTTGGGGAGTTTTGAGCAGGCTTCGATGTTTCAGAGTCTTCGGCTGAAGACTTGCAGGAGTATTCTCCTATTCTGATTCTGATGTGGGATGATTCTACTCCTTCTGCTTCTCCTCCTGAAGATTTTTCTTTTTCTAGAGACTCTTTTCTATTCCATGAGGGAGCATTTTATGGGAAGGTCAGGACTTCTCTGATTCCAGGAAAAGGCTTAGAGAATTTTGTTTTTACCCCAGCATAGGCCTTTGGCTATACCCCTCCTGTTCTGGATGTTGTGGAAGATGTGCTTTGCAGAGGCTTCTCTAAATCCTGATTCTCTTGCCTCCTGCCCTGTTGGCCGGATAGGTATTACAGGGTGCCTGAAGCCTCATAAGTATCTTTTAAGAGTCCTAGGGCTGTCCCAGAAACTGTTAGTCAGGGCTCTAAGGGTGTTAAGTCTTCTGTTGTTAAAAATCCGGTTCCTCCAGATAAAGAGGTCAGGGCTTTGGATAGATGGGGAAAGAAAGTCTATATACTTCTTCCACCTTAGCTATGAGGGCTTCTGTGGAATTGCCAGTTTTCCACATGTTGAAATACCAAAAATTATCTACTTTCTCAATTGAAGTCTAAGGTAGATGCTCCATGGCTGAAGGTATTGAGTGTGTAAAGAGTTACAAGATTTAGTACATGTTTCTGAACAGGTGGGTAAGCATTCTTTGCAATGTGGTTTTGATGCTGTACAGGCCTCGCTTCTAGGGTGGCTGCCACTGGGTCAGTTCTTCGCAGGCAAGAGCCTCTGGCTGAGGGACTCAGAATTTGTCTGACCATGTTAAGACAAGGATTTTAGATGCTCCTTTACAATCTGATGTATTGTTTGTTCACCTGTTGAGGTGCAGTCTCCAAAGAAAATGGAAGACAAGGCTAAGTCTATGCAGACTGTTAAAGATTTTTGCAGGTTCAGCCTCCTAAGTTTAGTAGAAATTGGCCTACTTAAGGGGTGGACGATCCTTCCTTTTTACAGATTCCCAGTCTAGGGTAGATCTAGACGTGGTAGGGGCAGAGCTCAGGGCTCTTTCAGGCCTAGGAACAGGAGTTCACCTGCACAGTCTTCTCGGGTGAGGGCAGGGGTCAGTCCTTTCAGTAAACAGACCCAAATGACCTACCTTTCTTAGCAGCTGCACAGAGCCTTCTGCCTGGCAGCACCTTTGGGAGGGGAAGGTTGGCACTTTTCAAAGAAAATTGGAGTTTAATTACCTCCAGGACAGATGGGTATTGGATATCATACACCACTGCTGTTACAGGTTTTATTTCCATACCTTGCCTCCTTTCTCTGAAGGCATGCCAGACGTGCTCCTCCTCAAAGCAAAGAATAGAGGCTCACAAACAAATTTCTGTTGCTTCAAATAGGAATATACAGCCGGGTCCCTCTGCCAGGTAGGCCGGGCCTGAGATTTTGATTCTCCCGGCCTTGTCTCCAGTACCAAAAGAAGGGAACACGTGGAGACCACTTTGGACATTTATCTGTCCTCAACACTTCTATCTGGACATTCCCAAGTTCAAAATGTTGATCGCTACAGCAGCTTTACTACCTCCTGCTGGGGCAAGGATCATTGGATGGTAACTTTGATCTCAAGGAGGCTTACCTTCATGTTCCTATCAGACTAAGTTGCAGGAAGTATCTGGCGCTTCGGCTGGGACTTCTCACTATCAAGTTCCCCTCTGCATTGCCTCTTTGGCTTATCTATCATGCACCCGAGTGTTCACGAAAAGTTCTGGCTCCAGTGATAGCTTTCTTCAGGCTAAAAAGGAATACAGATCTATCCTTATTTGGACGATTGCCTGATTCTGGTTCAAGGAAGGGACGAGCTTTTCATCATTTGAATATGTGGATAGCAGTGCTAAGATGCCTGGGGTATTCCGTAGAACTAAATAAAGTCCAGTCTAGTACCCTCTCAGGACATGTGCTTTCTGGGTGTAAGACTGAATACAGCATCCCAGGATGGCCTTTTGGACTCGACAAACAAAAGAATCTTTCCCTTTACTTTCATCAATTATCTCATCAGTCCAGGCTGACTGCAAGTGACAGTCCTTTCAAGCCTTGGGGCCGCGGTCATGGCATCTTGTATTCTTGGTGCTTCCCAATGCCAAACTGCATATGAGGAAGCTACAATGGTATCTCAAAATGTATGGACACAGCACTGCCAGGATCTGGACACTGTCATTCAAATAATACCTTTGCATTCAAAAGGGAATTTTTGTGGTGGGCTCAGGAATGTCACCTAAACAAGGGGACTCTCTGTGACCCGCCAGAGGCTTGAAGTCAGATTCTAAATGACAGATGCCTCAGACAAAGCTTGGGGAGCTCATCTGTTAAATGGAAAGTGGATACAAGACAAGTGGGTTCAAGGCTGCCAGGATTCTACAACATCTACATATCAATTTGAAGGAGATGTTAGCAGTCCACCTTGCATTAATAGCTTTCTTTAAGGATTTTACTTCTTCCAGGGCAGGTGTTGATTCTTATAGACAACACAACTGTCATGTGGTACATCAACAAGCAAGGCTGAACACATTCTTTTATCCTCTAAGTAAGGCAAGCAATGATTTTGTGGGAGACTGCCTCACCTCTACAGCTCAATCTTCAGTGTTTCTGCCGAGCACAGAACTCCCTTTAGCAGATGTGTTGAGTAGACAGATTAAGTGGATCCCCACGAGTGGAAATTGGATCCTCAATGTATTTCAGAAATTACAGTGTCATGGGAACTCCAGACATAGATCTGTTCGCTTCCACTCAAACCACCAGCTGCCAAAGTTTTGCAGTACCTAAAAGCTACTCTCAACCACAGCTTAAAAAGTGGATGCTCTTCTTTCAATTGGTTAAACTTCATGTGTGCCTTCCACCTCCCTCTCCTCCCAAAGGCACGCCTAAAGGTCAGATTATGACAAGCCAAGGATGATTTTAATAGCTCCAGATTGGCCTCACAGCACTGGTAACACCCATTACTGAGAAGTCTGGCACGGAAGCCTCCATGGCCTTTGCCTTCATTCCACACCTGTTGTCCCAGGAGGACAAATATTGCCCAATGCCTGCGCCCCTCACTCTCTTCACCTAACAGCCTGGCATATTCTGTTTTGAACTATAAAGGGTCTCAACTTCCACAGCAAGTTTGAATGTTATTTTGGAAGCTAGAAGGCCTAAGGCAAGGAAAGTGTACGCAGATAAATGGAAGGAGATTTTTATTTTGAGTGCAGCAAAGGATTTTGATGTTTCTGAGCCTAATTTAAGTGTGGCTCTTCAATATCTTACTGAGTTACTGGACAGTGTTTGTCCTTTCTCTATTAAGGTTCATGCTGCAGCAATTTCGCTCACTAAGTGACTGTGGATCCACCATTGTTTTCATCCTTTGTTCAAGCAATTTCTGAGGGCAAAGAATATAAGACCCCCAATGAGAGCTCCTACTCCTGCTTGGGATCTCACTGTGCTGGAGAAACCTCACTTACAACTTTGAGCCCGCAGCACTACTGAGTTGAAGACATTTATCATGGAAGACTGCTTGTTGGCCATTACCTCTGCAAGAAGGGTTTCTGAATTGCAGGCCCTCATGGCGGTTAGAGCCTTTCTTAATTTTCCATAAGGATAGGTATCTTTATGTGACTAATCCTTCCTTTATGCCTAAAGTGGTTTCTAGTGGCTTTAAACCAAATCCATATATTCATTTGCCTACTTTTATGCAAATCCCCAAAATAAAGGGGAAAAGATTTTTGCACACTTTAGATGTACACAGGCAGTTGCTTATATTATTTGAGCAGAACTAAAGGGTCTAGGCAGTCTCAGTAGTTGTTTGTTTCTTTTTTGTTTTGAGAGTTCTCAGGGGCCTGTGTCAAAACAAACTACTTCCTAAGTGGATTGGGTTTTGCATTGCTTTCTGTTATTCCCATCATGGCAAGG
>NW_025054736.1:0-8332 GCF_019279795.1 Protopterus annectens
GTCTGGTAGGTATCCTTATTAAATAGTGTTGTTCTTGGCTTGCAATAACTGAAGGGAGAAACCATAGCAGTTGTGTGGGTGTGGGTTGCTGTGTTTGTGGAAGCTGGAGATGTGCCTTTGTAAGTGTGGTGCGAATGTTATGCATTATGAAATGGAGAAATTAAAAATAAAATTTTGCTCAGTGAAGTCCCTAGCAATTTCATCACTGCTTGATTCAAACATATACATTCCCTTGTGTTTGTCAGTACTATGTTTGAGTGCATTGTTTTGGAGTGTGGTATCACTGCTACAGCTGCTGGTACTCTTTCTATACAAGTATATGCTTCTCCAGGAGTTTGTTGCTGAGAGGATGAGAAACACACTACAAATATACAACTAAGACAAACTACATAAAGCAATAGAAAGAAAGTATTAGGTCACAACAGAGGCTTGGGAGGTCATTATTAAGAAACTGAGAACTGTTGTAAAATTTATCATTAAATACCATAAGTTCAGGTTATACTATAAGAGAATAATTATGTAAAGATAACCATGTCAGCAGCCAAAATGCATTATAAGTTGAATATTTTACTGTGCACATTTTAAACTGGACTGATGAGTTTCCTTTTTTTTTTTATTCTTGGGAATTGCTATTCAGAAGTGAAGAGACATACAAGGGAACAGTTTTAGTGACACATCAGGCTATTTTTTTTATTTCTATTGTCATGCAAAGCTGACTAAAAAGTTGAATCTAGCAAAGCTGGAAATGTGAGACTGTAGCCCACTGAAGGAGGGGAGATGGGAGGAGTAACCTGGCCAGGAACTGAAACTTGCAAAACTGCTCCTTGTGAAAAGTCTTTTTTATCTTAGTAATTTGTTGACACTTTTGCAAGTTTCTTTCAGTGAATGTGTAGTACATCAGTAGGAACAGCATTTGTAAAATGCAGGTCATACCAGTCAATGACACATGAGCTGCAGACTCTCGAACTTGGCAGTTTTTTTCAGGAGTTCCATTGTAAGTGAATGGAAGTCTAGTCTGACAACAAATGGTAGGGCTATTTGTCCTCAAAGTCTGCATTATAGGACAGATTTAGCTTTCCAAAGGAATCACCATGTCTGCCCACATGAGGGCAGACAAGAGTAAAAACAAAATAAAATTAGTAATGAGTACTTATTTTGCTGAAGGCAATTTTGGGAGGTGTAGTAAATCATGGCAAGATAAAAAATATATGTTTTCTTCATCATTTGCCTGTAGTGGTCCTTTAAAAGGGTGTCCAATTATTACTGTGCAATATTATCCAATTAGTAGTTTAGCCCAGGGCATAAGCTATTAGAGTGTCCTTGTACAGTTTTTGCCAAAGGAATACAAGTACTCTTAAGAGCTTAACTTATCTCTACACAAATCAGCCACACTTGAAAGGTTTTAAAATATTTAATAGCAAATAATACATCTTACTATACAGTGCTAGTGAAGAGTTCAGAGATCACAGAGAAATACTTAAAATAATACAGTAGTACAGTTCTGACATCACAGAAAAACAATTTGTTCTAGTTTCTAGCTAATTCTAAGATAAAACACAAGTCTAAGATAACTTACATAAGAAAAAAGGAAGAGTGCTGATGAGTTGGATGGTCAAGACAAAAATGCTTAATGCTTTCTGATTCTCTCTGTTTAAATAGCTATTGCAGTTATGATAAACAATACATAATTTTTTACACTTTCCTGGTGTTCCCAGGCTGATAGATACTACATTCGTTTGTTATCTTGCATCTGCAGGAAACTACATCAATAAAAGACATTCCATATGTAAACTCTTGTAATTATTCCTTAAGTTAAACAATAGAAAGAATGTGCTAGCCCATCTGGAATGACTCTGAATCTTTAACTTCGAAGGACAGCCATAAAGTAATTATAACTTCAAAGGACAGACAAGAAATGCTTGACTTAACTTTCTTTACAGCAGAGGGAAATGTTGTTCCATTGTTTTAAGTTCAACATTTCACAGTATATTCTTTCAATTAAGAAAACAAGTCTGTAATTCAACATTCATATTTACAAATGACAGAATTATGCATAAAATTATATCTGGCTAGGCTTGCCACCTTCACATCCCCCCCCCCCACGAGAACTCTAGCTAGTTTTTCAAGTGACCCTTGAGAAATGCCGCTTGAGAGGGTTAGGTCTATCTGAGTGTACCTCAGCCCATTCCCTATCTTGAGAGCCCATCTGCATTGGCATTGCTAACCCCACTGTGGTGCTGCACTGACATATATGCCTGCAACCCCAGGCTCCATCTTAGCAACTTGGCATTTTGCTGTCTGGCTCTGTTTAACCATGGTACAGGGTTGTGATCTGTCATAACAGTGAATTTCCTTCCATACAGATAAGGGTGAAGTTTCTGCAGTGCCCACACTATGGCTAGACATTCCTTTTCTACAGCTGCATAGCATTCCTCCCTGGGTTGGAGCCTATGACTGAGATAAACCACTGGGTGCTCTTCCCCCTCTGAAGAAATCTGGCTAAGTACATCCCCCACCCCATGGTTTGAAGTATCTACCTGAACAACAAACTCTTTGCTGTAATCAGGACTGGCTGACATAGGGGGTCCTCCCAAAGCTTCTTTAAGCTTCTGGAATGCCTGCTCACATGTTGGAGTCCGCATTACCTTATCTGGCCAGTTTTTCCTTGTCAGGTCTGTGAGGGGAGCAGCTATGGCACTATAACTGGGGACAAACTTTCTATAGTACCCTGCTGTCCCTAAAATGCCCTCACCTGCTTTTTAGTAACAGGTGCAGGCCATGCTTGAATGGCTTCCACTTTGGCAGGTTCTGACCTTATCTTACAACTCATCACTCTATGTCCTAGGTAGGAGACCTCTGCCATACCCACCTGACATTTGCTCTGCTTAATGGTCAACCCTGCCCTCTGTAGTCTGCACAGCACCTCCTTGACATGCTGAAGGTGCTCTGGCCAGGAAAGGCTGTAGATGACAATATCATCTAGGTAAGCAATGGCAAACCCTCCTGCTCCTGCTAGGATATTATCTACTGGCCTCTGGAAAGTTGCTGGGACATTTTTTCATCCCAAAGGGCATCTTTGTGAACTCATACAAGCCAAAAGGAGTCACAAAGGCTGACTTCTCTCTAGCACTGGGAGTCAAGGGCACCTGCCACTAAACCTTGGTAAGATCAGTAGTTGTAAGATGCTTAGCCCCACCCAGCTGTTCTAGGGCCTCATCTGTCCTAGGCATGGGGTAAGCATCTGACCCTGTGTGACTATTTAATTTCCTGTAGTCCACACAGAACCTGGTGCTACCATCCTTCTTTGGCATCAGCACCACTGGGGAGGCCCAAGGACTGTTGGACTCTTGAATTGCCCTTGTTCCAACATCTCCTGTACCTCCTCCCTCAGGGTCTGTCTGACTCTCTCAGGTACCCTATAGGATGCCTGCCTAATAGGTCTTCAGGGTCCTGTATCCACCTGGTGCTGCACTAGGTGGGTGCACCCTGGTTTCCCTGTAAACATGTCCCCAGATTCCTGCATCACTGCTCGGATTTCTCGAACCTGGGTAGGAGATAGCTGCTGGGACATTGCTACCCCTTCCACTGAGGTGTCAGCCTGAGCCTCACTGAGGAGATCAGTCTCCAGATCTCCCTCAGACTCCTCCTGCAATCCACTCCAAATGCTCAGCACAAGGGCCTCCCTATCATGGTATGGTTTCATTATGTTAACATGGTATAATTTGTGCCCCTGCCTTCTGCCTAGCAGTTCCACCATGTAGTTAACATCACTTACCTTTCTTACCACCTTGTAGGGTCCCTCCCAAGCTGCTTGCAGCTTGTTGTGTCTGACAGGAATGAGAACTAGTACCTGCTGCCCCACAGCATACTCTGTAGCTCGAGCATTCCTGTCATACCATAGGTTCATAGGTTCATAGGTTCATACTAGGCTATCTGCCCTGGGGTAATTATAAGCCTAGCCCGATTCTGTATGGCTTACGCCACCCCTTGATTTGAGTATACTGTGCCCTTTTTAAGGTTTAGTTTACTGTGCCTCTGTCTAATAGTGACACGGGACAAACCTACAATCCCCCATCCACCTATCGTGATTCTTCTTGAAGAGATTCAGTGAGGTGCTCTGCCTCACATGAACTGGAATTCTATTCCAGAGCGAAGGGAGCCTCTGGGTTATGAACCTGTCCCTCCAGCAAGTTCTATTTATTTCTGTGCTGAGGTTCAAGTCCCTCGAGCGTGTGGCTCTAAGAGATTTAGATTTACTGAGGTGGAGCATGTCCATTAATTCTGGATTTGACATAGCTTTGTATCTCAGGCATAGATCGCCTCGAAGTAGGCGGTATGCAATTGAGTAGAGCTGGAGTTTTTTTAACCGAGCAGCATATGGCATTTGTTTGAGACCCTTGATCCTCTTGGTGAGATACTTTTGGGGTCTTTCTAATTGCTGCAGGTGTCGGGTAAGGTACATCCCAAAAGGGGCATAGTATTCTATGATGGGCCTGATGAGGGATGAATAAAGAACACGATTATCTCTCTTGATCTAGATGTGAGAAACCCTTAAGTGATGAGGTGGGCTATGTAGAAGGTCTTTCTAACCACTTTGGCAATGTGGTTTTCAAAGGAGAGATTGCTATCAACTTGGGTCCCCAGGTCCCTAATAACTTTCTCTGTACTTAATGGGTTTCTGCCTATATGGTAATTTGTGGGCACATTGTTTTTGCCAAAGTGTATGACTATACATTTTTTGGCATTTAGCTTTAAACCATGGTGCTGGCACCAGTTATCTGTCTCTGTGAGACCTTTCTGAAGGATGTTTGTGTCAGCTGGAGAGTTGATTATGGCACCCAGTTTGCAGTCGTCTGCGAACTTGGTGAGCCATAGTCCTCCCACATTTGCCTGTACCTCGGAAAAGTATATACCGAACAAGAGTGGTCCCAGGACAGAACCCTGTGGGATGCCACTTGTGACCAGTTTCGAGTCTGACATGGCTCCAGCAACTCTCACTCTGTGGGTTCTGTCTTTGAGCCAGTTTGCGACCCATCTTTTGACATAGGGGTTTATATTTAAGCTGGATAGCTTATCTATGATGCCCGAGTGGGGTATTGTGTCAAATGTCTTTCCTAGATCCAGATAGGCTGTGTGGACTACCTTCCCTTCATCTATGTCTTTGGTGACTGTTTCAAAGAAGTCAACCAGGTTCAAAAGGCAGGATCTGCCCTTGACAAAGCCGAGCTGGGTAGGATCTAGTGTCTGTAGGTCCCCAATGTCTTTGTTTATGAGCTCCATGATGATCCTCTCCATAGCCTTGCAGACTAAGCTAGTCAGGCTTATGGGGCGATAGTTTCCAGGGTCCATAGAGGCTCCACCTTTGTGGAGTGGGACCACTGTTGCTGTACGCCATTCTGTGGGCACATATCCTGTAGTAGTGAGGCTGAGATTGTATAGCTGTTTTATTTGAGGGATTAGTTCCTCTTGGAGTTCATGAGGAGCATCAACCTGGGACAGCCATCTGGTCCCATGGAAGCAGTGTTTTTTGCTTTGGAGAGGGCAGCCTTCACCTGAGTATCAGAGATGTTTGGGAGGCAGCCCTCTGCTGGGATAGATAATTGCTCTTTTGGGGAGGGTGGAGAAAGTTTTGCACTGAACCTGTCTGCCAGGATATTGGCAATGTCTGTGGGTTCAGTGTATTTTTGTCGTTTTAGAATCAACTCAGAACAAGTCTGGGAGTTTGCATCCCAGGTTTCTAACATAACTGAAAAAAGCCTTATGATTGTCTTTGGTGTCCTGGAGCAATTTTCTTGTGAAGCTGGCCGCCGGAGGATTTTATGAGGGATGATCTCATAATTTTTTTGCTAGTACTGATCCGAGGATGCCTTCCTATTAGGGATTTTGCTCTATCATGTAGTAGCTTCCTCCTTCTGTTGTGTAACAGTTTATTTATGGCAGGGGTCCACCAGACTGGACACCTGCCTTTGGATGATTGGGTCTTGGTTTTGTTTGGGATAGCATGATCCATGCATTCCTGGAGATGTCACCCTGTAGAATGCGTTTATATAGGATTCTGCAGTTTGGGCAAATGTAGTTTCCACTGGCCCTGGGGCCTTGAAGGATTCCACTTTGGTTTTGAGAAGTGAGAAGTTACGCTTTTGAGAAGTTTTTCACTGTGGTTTTCTGGGCTGGGGGTGAGGGTCGGGATGTGGACATCCAGTGAAATTAATTTTATGGTCTGATCTTACCAATGAGGGATATACTTCTGGTGTGGAGCATAGAGCCCCATGTTGGTAATGATCAGGTCTAGTATGTTGTCCCCTCTTGTGGGAGTGGTGACTAGTTGTTCCATAGCATTTGAGTTTATAATTTCCAGGAACCTTTGGGCTAAGGTGCTGGGGTTTGAGTAGTGCTCCCAGTCAAATGTTTGGGTATTTGAAGTCACCCAATATAATGGTGTTGCGAGATCTTCATGTTCTCAATGTTTTCCAGGAGGAAAGCCGAGTGGGATTCCTGACTTTGAGAGGTGGTCTGTAGGATGCTATAAACTGAAAAGCAGTCTTGCTCCTGTTAGTTGCACATGGATGGTCTCCGACACTTCCGTGCAATGCCACTAACCTGGAGGTGTGGATATCCTTGATAAATATGGAAACTCCCCTCCTTTTGTGGTTCGGTCCGGGTTTTGGGGCCGAAAAGCATGATATGAGGTATAGCCTGGTAGTGCTGGGGTGCTGTCTGGGGCCTTGAACCAGGTTTCTGTCACTGCACAGATATTGATGTTCTCCATACTGAGGAGAGCTTCGAGTGTGTGCATCTTGAGGTTAAGACTTCTGGCGTTTAGCAGCATTACCCTTAGTTTTGCTTGTTCCCTTGTGCTTTACCGGCTGTCTATGGGGGTGGGTTTTGACTTCTTTTGAGCCTTGCCTAAAAAAGGCACTATGGGGGTGGCAAGAGCCTTTGCCAATATCCAAAAGCCCAGTGGTGACAGGTGCAAGCCATCCCTAGAGAAGGAACGTGGCTTGTCGAGCATGTCATCCCAGGCTGACAGACACTGGATCCCCTTTGAATGACACCAACATTTTAGCCAATTGTTAAAATCGATCATTTTGTCTTTGTACTGTGGCATCATTCTAAGTGAGGGTAAGATGCTGCTCAAGGTCAGGGTCATACCAGCCTGGGCTACATGATCAGAGAGCTCCTCTATGTCTCTTTTCATGTAGTCCAGGGAGGTCCAGGGAGGTACCACACCTTTTTCTGTTGTTGGGCTTCTGCCAGGTTCTCCTGGGCCAAGCTCATGAGTTCCCTGAGCCTTGTCCTAAGGTTTAGGATGTATGCCACAACAGACTCCTTGTGAGACTCGCACTCACCTTCCCACTCATCTCAAATTAAATCTAGAGGTCCCTCACCCTATGCCCATACAGTAACTCAAAAGGTGAAAAACCTGTGGATTCCTGGGGAACCTCTCTGTAAGCAAAACACAGATGGGGCAAATATTTGTCCCACTCCTCTTAAACTGATCTACAAATGCCTGTAGCGTGGACTTGATTATAGAGTTTAACCTCTCAACAAGACCGTTAATCTGGGGATGGTAGGGGGTGGTCGTCATGTGCTTCACCCCACAGGACTTCCACAGACAAGCCAGCAGGTCTGACATGAAAGTGGCACCTCTGTCTGTCATTATTTCTTTTGGGAAACCTACCCTGCTGAAAATCTCTAACAAAGCATTTGCCACCTTCTCTGCCTCAATGGAGGGCAAAGCCACTGCCTCAGGGTATTGTGTAGCATAATCCACTACCACTAGGATATCATTTTTTTCTCTTTGGAACTTGGGGTACTCACAGGACACACAGTATCCATAGCTACCCTCTGAAATGGTTCCTCAATCACAGGCAAAGGCATCAAAGGAGCTCTCACCTTGTCTCCTGCCTTGCCTACCTTTTTGCACTGCTCACAGGTCCTGCATTACCCTGTTACATCTCCGGAAATTCCAGGCCAATAGAAGTTCTGCATAATATGCCTCTTTGTACATTTTATGCCCATATGACCTGCAAAGGGAATATCATGGGCTATAAAAGCGCCAGAAGATAGGCTCTAGGCACTACCAACTGCTGTACTCTCTCACCTTCTAGCCCTCCCTCAGGGGTCCACTCTCTGTATAGTAACCCTTTGTCCCAGTATATAGATTCCTCCATTCCTTGAGAATCAGGTGCCTCCCTAACTACCTGACTAAGGCCTTGCAATGTAGGGTCTGAGAGCTGAGCCTGTATCAACTCTCTCTCTCATTGTAACCCTTCCCAGCTCCCCTTCCACAGGATGTCTGGCATCCTCTGACAGTGGTACCTCACTGTCA
>NW_025054737.1:0-8105 GCF_019279795.1 Protopterus annectens
TTTTGGTTTTATGAAACAAAAAAAAAATTTAAAATTTTTTTTTGTTGGGAGGAACATTTTGAGACAGTTTCATACCTTTTCAGGATACAAAATTAATGAAGCTAAAACAAAGGCAATAGCAATAAATTATGTACCCACACATGAATTGGTTCAGCAATATCCATATTTTTGAGGACGTGATAAAATGAAGAATTTAGGTCTATGGATTAAACATTATTCTAGTGTGGTAGCTAAGGATATGTGGGAAGAGCCCAAACTAAAGATAATAAAAAAAAGTACAGTTTTGTACCTACCATAAATGTAGATGTCCGATAGGTATGCATCTGCAGTCATCACATATATGGGTTGTCCTGCCTCAGGCAGCCCTTCGGTCGGCCAGATTCCAAAGTCTGGGTCCGGCGTTGGCTGATGGCGCCCTTTCCCCGCCAGGCCTGGGGTATAAAAGCGTCAGCCGACGCCATCTTCCTCAGTTTTTCTTGCCCCAGATGCCAGGTGCCCTCTAAGGAAGGCTAAAATTTGGAGAAATGCAAAAAATTCCAAACATTTTCAGAAATATATATAAATATATATATTTATATTTATATATATATATATATATATATGTATATAAAACAAATACACCATAATAGATAACCCCAGCTAGCTATGAGGATAAGAACCCAAGAAATACCACAGAGGGAGGAGGGAAATGCCCAGATGCATACCTATCGGACATCTACATTTATGGTAGGTACAAAACTGTACTATGTCCTTCAAGGATGCATCTGCAGTCATCACATATGGGTAGAATACCATAGCCAATCTGGGGGTGGAGGATCTATGTGAATGATGGTGTAGCTAAAATTCCTGCAGGACTCCCGAGCAAAGCCTGCTCTGGATCTGGAATATAAAGGTAAATTGTAATGCTTGGAAAATGTATGCAGGGCTCCATGTAGCAGCTTCTAAATGTCCTTGGTAGCCACCCTCTTAAGAAGGCTGTGGAGGTGGCTGTGCTCTGGGGGAATGAGGTCTAATGTTAGCTGGCACAGTTTTCCATAAAAGGGAGTAACAAAACAATGTAATTCCTATCCATTTTAAAATTTGTCTGTTGGGAAATTGCTTTTCCTTGTCACAGCATAGCTACAAACAGCTGGTCAGTTTTTCTGTAAGTTTTAGTTCTGTCCAAGTAGTAGCAACTGTCTGTGTATGTCCAGGGTGTGCAGAAGTTTTCCCCTTTGTTTTGTGGTTTTGGGAAAAGAAGGTAGGCAGGTGAATAGCTTGGTTTAATGAGACCTGGATACCACCTTTGGCAAAAAATGAAGGATTGGTTCTCAAAGAGACTCTGTCTTGATGAAAGATAAGAAATGGTTGCACTGCCATGAGGGCCTGTAACTCAGATACTTCTTGCTGAGGTTATGGCCAGAAGGAAAGCAGTTTTCCCAAGACAGGAACTGTAGTTCTGCTGATGCTGCTGGTTCAAATGGAGGCAGTGTTAGTTTTTCCAAACAAATTAAGGTCCCAAGTAGGCACTGGTGGTTCCTTGGGGATTAATGTTTTTTAAATTTCCCCTTAGAAACTGTCTTAGGAGAGGATGAGAAGACAGGTGGATCAGTATTGTACTGCTGAAATTGCTGAAGCATGAATTTTAATGGAAGATAAGACAGGCCATTGTGAGCATTTCTGCCAAATATTCCAAGATATGTGCCATGTTCATAACTGTTGCATCTAGGCCCTTTGAGGTGCTCCATGAAATCTTTTCCATTTTGCTGAATATGCCTTTCTTGTGGAAGGGGTCTTCCATGATGATATCCTTCACCCCTTGGATAGCTTATCCTGGTGATGAATCAAGGTATTTTCCAGGGCTAGTTGCAAGTTTTCAGGTTGGAATGCAGAGTTTTGTAATTGTGCTGTGTCAGGAGAAGTGGCCATTGTGGAAGGCCATGGTTTCATCCGTGACATGCTCTTTTCAATGGGTACCAGTGCTGTCTTGGCCAGTCTGGAGCTATCAGAATCACTCTTGGCTGCTCTGCCCCGATCTTCAGTAAGACCTTGGTCATTAATGGAAGAGGTGGAAATGCATACACTGTTAGAGTTCTCCAGCTGAAAGAGAGCTCCACTTTCCATGCTTGTGGGTGGTATGTCCTTGAGCAGAATTTCTCCCGTGATGATTGTGTGGGGGGGCAAAGATCTATGTCCGTCTCCCCATGAGTGTTATCTGATGGAAGATTTTGGTGCAGCATCCATTGTGGCATCCATGATGTTCCTGCTTAAGTTGTCCGCCAGTATATTGTCCTTTCCTGGCACAAACTGGGATTGTAGCTGTATATTGAGTGTCAAGGAAAGTTCCCTCTGATTCATTGCCAGTCTGCAAAGAGGGTAGGAATGGGTGCCTCCTTGCTTGTTTATGTACCACATAACTGTGGTATTGTCTGTCCTTATTAGCAGGTGGCCTTGATGTAGAAATAACTTGAAGGCCTCGAGAGCATGTATCACTGCCAGCATTTCCTTTTGCTTTATGTGCATGCGTAGCTCTTTTTGTAACCATAGTCCTTGGATGCACCTTCACTCCATGTGCGCTCCCCATCCGAGGTCTGAAGCGTCCGTTGTAATGGTTTGGCTGGCTATAGGTTTGCTAAAGGGCAGACCCCTGTTTGACTGGCTTGCTTGAGCCCACCACAGAAATTCCTTTTGAAGACATGGGAAGAGTGGTATCAAAGTTTCCAAGCTGTGATTGTGCTGAGTCCATAAACTCCTTAGGTTCCATTGTAGTTTCCTCATATGTAGCCTTGCTTGAGGAATCAGAAGAATGCAGGAAGCCATGTAACCCAGGGCCTGCAGGATTTTCCTTGCAGTCAGCTGAGTTTGTCTTGACAGGTTTTTGAAGTAATCCGGTAGCTGACTTTGTTTTTCTTCTGTGAGGAAAGCCATTTGGGTGGTTGTGTCTAGATTCACACCCAGAAAGGTTATTCTTTGGGATGGTACAAGTCTTGACTTGTGAATGTTGACTGTATATCCTAAGGCCTGAAGAAGGTGGATGGCATAACTCAAATGTATTTCAAAATTTGTTGGCTGTCCGCTTGTATAAGGCAGTCGTCCAGATATGGGTATATTTGCATCCCTGAAGTCTGCAGTGTGCAATTACTGATGCCAGGCATTTGTGAATACTCTGGGTGCAGTAGATAAGCCAAAGGGCAATGCTGTGAATTGATAATGCTCTGAACCTGCAAGAAATCTGAGGTGTCTTCTGCAACTTTGTCTGATAGGGACATGCAGGTATGCCTCCTTGAGGTCCAGTGTTACCAGCCAAGACCCTTGCCCAGCATGGGAAGGAGTTGTTTAGAGTAGCATTTTGAATTTTGGCACAATGAGATAAGTTTTAGGGGACAAAATAGGCCTCCATTGCTTTTCTTTTCTTGGAACAAGGAATAGTCGGGAATAAAATCCTTGGCCTTGTTCTGAGAGAGGAACCTTTTCTATTGCTTTCATTTGCATTAAGTTTGAAATTTGTTTCAAAGCCTCTGCCCTTTGATTTGGTGGCAGGTCTGGCATGCCTTTTCTTTTGTAATGGGGGAAATGGAACCTGTATCCTTTGTCTATTATTTGGTCCATTTGTCCCTTGTAATAATGTGCCAATTTTCTGAAAAAAGAAAGCTTTCCCCAAAGGTGCTTCCAATTGAGCCCGGGTTTGGGGGTGTAAAAGAAAGTCATTGAGTCTGCCCTTTGTGCAGCAGTTGTCCTGCACTACCTCTCTGGTTGGGAGGCTGCCATTGATGTCCTCTGTAGGAGCTCTAGCTTGCCCTCTACCTCTGGCACCCTGTTTTTCCCCCTCTGAAATCTCTTGTCTGGAAAGGACCATTTTTGGAAGGCCAATTTCTGCTGAATCTTGGTGGTTGGACCTGAAAAATCTTTGACTGTTTGTACAGATTTTGCCTTTTCTTCAAATTTCTTTAAGACCTCCTGAGCAGTGGAGCCAAATAATTTTTGCTTTTCCAGTGGAGCATCCAGAAGCTTTGCTTTAACATGGTCTGGCAGAGATTGTTCCTTCACCCAAAGCATGCCTACTTTGACTGCACCTGTCATAGCTGACCTACATGAAGCTTCCAATGCATCATAACCACATTGCAAGAAATGGTTGCAAACCCCTTGGGGGTTATGTACCAGATCCTGAAGTGATTTTCTAGAGGTTCAGGTGAAGACATTTTTTATGCAATTCATCTAACAAATACTCTTGGTACTGTATCATATGAAATTGACATTTAAAAGCCCTCATAGAAAGGGTAGCAAAAAACACTTTTTCCCCCCCTTAAAGCCCTGGACCCCCTTTCAGAGGGAGATTTTTAGTGCAGCTGAAACCCCTTTAGGGCCCGGGGAAATAGTTTCTGGATCAGCAGAGGGGCCTTGAAAAGGGAAAAAAGATGAATTCGGGACCCTGAAATCCTGGGGTTTGGCAGGGGCGGGGAAGGTCAGGGTTGGGCTAGACTCAGAGTACACATCATCAATTTCAAAACAGGGAATACCCAAAAGGTCTATGCTGAGGCAAATGAAGGGTCCTTAATTTTTTCCGGGAATCAGAGAATTCCTGGCCCTGCCATTGAAATGCTCCCTCATGGTGTGAAATTTTCCCCCAAAAGACACTCTTCAGGGGGGGAGGAAGGATAGATTCCTCTGCATCAGAATCCTCAGGCAAAAAGCCTCCTCCTGGTAGTCAGAGAGCAGAGCCATCAGAGGCCTCATCTGAGGAAGGGGATCAAAAGGCTCAACCCTGGGCCTTTTCGAGGTTGAGACCCCCTTTTAGGCTGAGACCCCCAAATTAAGAAATAAGGCCCTCTTATAGAATCTGAGAACCTGATGTCCCTCTCACCAGGTTGAATAAGGAGAAAATTACAGTCAGCTGCCTGGGGGCCAGGATCCGCCACAAAACATGCACTGTTCCAAAAAAGTAAAAATTTGTTTGTCAGTCCATGTTGGAGTGAATGATTTGAGCGACCCCCCTGGACTACATAAAAAGAAAATGGAAGAGTCGGATCATGTGGCCCAGGCAGGTATGACCCTAGCCCTGAGTAGCATCCTGCCTTGAAATGATACCACAATATAAGGATAAAATTTGACTTCAACAATTGGCTAACTTATGGTGTCATTCAAAGGGATCCAGTATCTGTCTGCCTGGGATGACATGATTGACAGACCACATGCTTTGCCAGAGATTCTACCTGTGCCCGGGGATTCAGGTTACTGGCTAAGGCTTTTGCCACCCCTATAGTCCCTTTTTTAGGCAAACTTAAAAGGACAAAACCACCCCCAAAAGGTACAAGCATGCAAAATCTGAAGGTAATGCTACCAATGCTAGAGGTCTAACCCTAAAAATGCACTCTCTGGGGCACTCCTAAAAATGGAGAACATGAAACTGTGCAGTAACTGAGACCTGGTTCAAGGCTCCCGAGAGCACCCTGCAATACCAGGCTACAACCTTACCACACTTTTGCCACCAAACCAGGACCAAAACACTAAAGGTGGAGGAGTGTCAATATTCACCAAGGATATTCACACCACCAGGCTAGTTGAAACAAGGTTTTGAAATTCTCCAAGGAACTAACACTAGGTAAGACCCAAACCAAATTTTAGCTTGCTACAGATCCCCACCATACCCAAGATTCTCACTACACCTTTTTAAAATACTGGGAAAAAATTAAGATAGAACCAAACACCCTAATACTGGGTGATTTTAACTACCCCCATTAACTGGGAAAACTACTCATGTCCCAACACCTTTGCTTCTTGGAATTCATAAATTCCAATGCCCTGGATCAACTAATCCATAGTCCACCAGGGGCTCCAATATCCTAGACCTGGCCCCAAAATGGGAAATCAAGCTCCATACCATGGTCACCCCTTTAGTCAGGTCTGACCATAAGCAATCACCCTTTAACATCCACATTCCAACCCCCCCCCCCACTAAAGAAACCACCATAAAAACTTCTCCAAAGCCAACTTCATTTCAAGTCAGAAGTGACAAACTTCATACACCCATGCAGGCGGAACTGAAAGTTCAACTGCTGAATCCTACACTAAGGCACTGTACGAGCACATCCACTCATGCATGAATTGCCATCCCAAATAGAACCAAAAAAGCTCTCATCCAAAAGGAAGCCAATCTGGTGGTTGCCATAAACAAACTTTACAACAAAGGAAGAAACTTTTTCAGAAAAAAGGAAAATCCCAGGATGCAAAAAACTCCCCTTACTAGCCTCAGTAAGAAACTGAGATGCCTCATAAAATCCTCCAAAGCTAGTTACGAAAATAAAATTGCCAAAGATTCCAAAGACAACCACAAAGCATTCTATAACTATGTCAAGAATCTAAAAGGCAATGCTCAGATCTTCTGAGCTAAAACAGAATGGCATTAAATATACTGATCCAAAGGATATTGCCAATATCCGGCAGATCGATTCAGTGCCAACTTCACCCCCCACCCCTAAATGGCCCATCTCAATACCGAAGATTGCCAAATTCCAGTAATAAAGGCCACACAGGTACAAAGACCCCTAAAGCCAAGAATACAGCATCCATGGGACCAGATGACATCCCGGGGTGTGTACTACATGAACTACAATATGAACTGGCACCTCACCTAAGTGTCATGTTTAATCATAGCCTCACCTCAGGTTTTGCCCACTGAGTGGCAGAGCTACAGTTATCCCAATCCAAAGGGGATCCACCTTGGGTCCCAAAAATACCGTCCCATCAGTCTGACAAGCCTTATCTGCAAGGCCATGGAGCTAATCATGGAACTTATAAACAAAGACATTGGCAACCTTCAAACACTGGACCCCACCCAGTTTGGGTTTTGAAGGGCCCATCTTGTCTCCTGAACCTGATTGACCTTTTTGAATCAGTCTCCAGAGCCATGGACAAGGGTAAGGTGGTCCACACAGCCTATCTAGACCTTGCCAAGGCCTTTGACACCATCCCCACTCTGGAATCATAGATAAACTTACTGTTGGGCATTAACCCCTATGTTACCCAATGGGTTGCTAAATGGCTTACTGATAGAACCCACACTGTAAAAGTAGCCGACTCCAAATCCAGCTCCAGACAAGTGACAAGTGGAGTACCTCAGGGTTCAGTCCTGGGGCCCTTGTTTGGCATCTACTTCTCTGAAGTACAGGTCAACACTAAGGGGCTCTTAACAAAGTTTGCAGATGACTGCAAACTGGGAGCCAAATTTAATCCCAAATGATGTGGATACTCTACAAAAAGGGGCCCTTTCAGAAACAGATCTTGGTGCCAGAGCCATGGGGTCAAGCTCAATGCCAAGAAATGTATTGTTATCCCTTTGGGAAAAAAAATGTATCCATGAATTACCATATAGGTGGCAGTACACTAAACACAGAAAGTGTGATAAGAGACTTAGGGACACAGGTGGACAGTGGTCTCATTCGATAACCACATCAAACAGTCAGGAAATCCTTCTATGTGGCACACCTCATCAAAGGGCTTTTCATCCAGAAAAAGGAGGTCATTGTCCCACTGTACTCATCCCTCATTAGACCCATTATAGAATACACCCCCCTTTGGTATGTACCTCTCAAGACATCTGCAACAATGGAAAGGCCTCAAAATACCTCACTAAAAGAAACAGGCCTAAAGCAAAGCCCCTGACCCCTTAAAAAATCCAGCTATACTCGTAATCGCTACTCAGAGGGGATCTCTGCTTAACATACAAGGCCATGTCAAACCCAGAGCTGTTGGACATGCTACACTTAAAGAAATCCCAATCCCCCAGAGCTACACGCCCAGGGATCTAAACCCATCCCAAAAACAAAACATGCTGGAGGGATAGGTTCCTGACCCCGAGACTCCCCGACTCTGGAATAGATTGCCCCATGTCAAGCAGAGTGCCTCTTTTGGGCCTCTTCAAGAGGAACCTTGGGAAATTTGGGTGGGAGAAAGGAAATTCACCCCCGGGATCAGTAGGGCCCCGCTAGGGGTCCAGGAAAGTAAATAATGTGGGGAAAAAATACCCCGGGGTTTTTATGGCTAGGTTGTATGGGCCCCAGGGGTGATAGCCTAGTACCAACCTATGAACCTTTGGGTCCCTGAGGGATAACCCTGGGGGGAAAGGAAAA
>NW_025054738.1:0-8841 GCF_019279795.1 Protopterus annectens
GTGGTTTTTCACCTATACAGGTACCTCTGGCGTAACAGACATGGGTCCGTTTGGGTGAGACGCTCATCAGTATCAGGTATATACAGGTCATGAGTCTCTGTTTGCCATGTGGCCCAGTTCACTTGCACACCCACAGGCTGTTTGTTCAGTCATGATATGCAAGTCGTGCTTTTCATTCACCATGCACCCATAGCCCCAATACTCTAAGCGTATTGATACACAGACTTGAAGCCGCGGTACTTGTGCGGCATGTGTGGTCAGCTGTGCGCTACAACGGGGTGGAATTAAGTTCTACAAATGGAGGCATATGTAGTATGCATTGGAACAACATGTGTGGATACGCACACAGTACCTGCCATGTGCAAGCTGTGATAATGGACGCAGCCCACAAAGTACTATAGCCCATTGTGTGATATGCCCCTTACCATTGGGTGCACACGTGTGATGTGCCACCTGAGCATGTCCCAGGCATGTACTGTTCTGCTCTGCACATATTGTCACACTATCGCATGACCTATACCCCACATACCAAAAACATACAACCCATTGTCCTGCCCACCAGCCCTATTGGATTGAGGCATATCTGGACATGTATGGGTGTATGTGTCATATGGGACCACACAGACACGTGTAGAAGATGTCCATCACATTACACAATTGGCCAACACATTGCACACATGGGCCATGGGGATAAGCCCAGAGACATATAGCCGCCACAGTACCCAGGATGCGTATATACACACCTGACTGTACACATTGTCCACACCATGGTCCAATTATAGCCTTAGTTGACCCGATTATACAGTTGATGTGGTACACTGGAAAACCTAAAAGCCTGTGCACAGCTACTGGAGATGTCACTCAAAGTCTACCATATATCGATCTGTCGAACATCAATGCACTGTGTTGCAGTTATGGCTATGCAGTACTGTACATATTATGCATTCTACAGCAACATACGCATGTACTAAATATTTGCCATGCAATGGCACAGTGTCACAATACTTCACACTGTATAGGCAATGTAGATGGTTCACACTGCCTCCCATGCACTCGCACATTTGCTAAACATGACTTCCATTCTGTAGGGCATACACACAACACTGCAATGTGTGAAGCCCATTATGATGCTGTACATGTGTCCAGGACACCATTGCCGTCAAGTATCGCTTTGCATGTTAATGCACATCGGCGGTGCATGTCAGGTCACGTCAGCCATGTGTACTGTTATCCTGTTCTGGGAAGCCCATGGTGTATCACGGGAAGCATGCATATTGCCATGATTGTGTGGAACTGCATGGCTACTGCTGATACCATGACACCTGCTTGTTGCATAGTTAGTGCATCCCAGGAGAGGTATGCTTACTTAACACTATTAATGTCTGAGCTGCATGCCCTGCTGCTGTACTCGCGTGAGGCATGCTGCATGCCATCTGACAAACTTCAAGCATGCCATGGTGTGTGTCTGTGTTTGTGTGGCCTCTGTGTGTCTGTCTGTGTGTGTCTGTGTGTGTCTGTCTGTGTGTGTCTGTGTGTGTGTGTGTCTGTGTGTGTGTGTGTGTGTGCCTGTGTGTGTGTGTCTGTGTGTGTGTGTGTGTGTGTGTGTGTGTGTGTGTCTGTGCGCAATAATAATACTGTGTGTGTCCATGTCTATTGTAATTTTTACAGTATTTCTTTGCATTCACAGGTGATGTAAGGTCGTACCCTCCTGGGCGGTCCATCTGAGCATTGTTAGTGTCCCCACAGATACTAGCGGTGATGAACATATGCATGAGGTACAGGCAGGGAGTTGTCAGGGGCTGAATCTGTGCCAATAGTTACTATCCCAGCTATGTCCCCTCTTCCCAAGCATTACACAGTTCTGCTGCCAACACATACAGCATCACCGGTGGCCATAGAGGAAGGACAGTCAGCGCTCTGTTGGCGTGGAACAGGAACGTGTGGTGGCTACAAGATGTGTCCACACACCATGGTATCCAGTGTAATGACTGCAGATGTGCCAGCTACAGGCATGTGTGGCCGGTGCTGCTTTCGTGAGGGAGGACCCTCTGGCAGACATGCATACCTGCAGGACAGAGCACTTGGCAGCAGCTGGAAATCAGCAGACGCATGTTCCAGACTGTAATGGCGGCATAGGCACATGCTGAATGGCAGAACAGAGAAGGGCAGAGGCTGCAGAGGGCTGCCTATCCATAACCTAAATGATGACATCCAGGCATTGGCAAATGCTCAACAGCAGATTGCTAATGTTCTGGATGAGGCAAATCTAGGTGAAATGGTCCGGAATCCTTGACGGCGCCTTAGCTCCGCTGACCATGGCGGGGGAGCTACGTCTGTGCTGGAACACCTGGTAGGGGAGGAGGCGTAGGCCATGTGGGCGTGAGGCCAGCAACACCACCTAGTGTGTGTGTGGAGTCCGACGTGAGCATGCCACCTCACATGCCCGCACTCCCATAGTGCTGGTAGCAGGCGGCAGTGCAGCTGGTGCTGTGCTGTCAACACCAGGACACAGCTGCAGGCCATGTGGACGTGGCCCTGAACGGTCGGTCTCAGCAGGGACACGGGGTTCCAGTGGACATGTGTTGTCGGACAGTAGCCACTCTGTCTCCACCTGGCGTGAGTGCCTGCAACCCCAGGCAGGCACAGGTCACGCATTGGCCGTGGACAGACACAGTGAGCTGTACAACCCTGCACTGTGCCGCACAATCTGGGACTGTCCCTACACCTACACGGTTATACCCGTGTAGGCATCACAAATGGCAGAACTGTGTACACACATACACGCACACAGCAAACACAACTGTAGGGCTCCACAACATCCACATGCATTCTGCACAGACATGTCCAGTCAACTCACCGACCCTTACACACACACATGATGTTATCCATTGGTGCAGCCCTGCTAACCCCTGGCAAACATATCACCCTGTGCATATGATGAAGCCTGTGCCGCATCCATGTCATCCACACCATTGGTGCAGCTGCATATTTAATCACTCCAAGGATATGCAAAACTCCAAGGCTTATAGTCCTGGCACATACAAGTCATTGATTGTCAGGGTGTTCATGTGGTGATCTGGGTTTAGGCTTGTATCCGCCAATTGAAGCGGAACTGCCCTGACCATGTTCAAATGTCAGACAAAGCACATGGACAGGGTTTGTCCATTTTAAACATTTTATTTGTGTTTACAGACACAGGTGTTTGGGCACCTGTCAGCAGCTTATGATGTTGGCAATACATAATATGGGTGGGGTGGTTGCAATACATAATCCACGGTGAGTGGTGTTCCCATTCACATTTGACTATTTCCTGTATTCATTCTTATGAGGGTTATTATTTTGCACATGACTTAACTATGAATTAACTACAGGTATGCAGAAGCCTGATACAGTCAACATATGTGACGGTTTGTTACAGTATAAATGTACGGACCTCTGTAATACTGGTGACTACCCCACATCCTTCACAACATTTCATGCTTATGTACATACTATTATTCAATGAACTTTTGAAGATTGTGAGAGCAGTAATTACATCTGTCCCTATTTGTCCACCCATCCTTTTAGGCTTTGTCCAGATTTTGTTGCTGTAATAGGTTGAGAGGTGGTGTCATTTATGTGATTGAGTTAGCGAATATATACTGTCGATAATTCAGTGGGGGAGTAGAGGTTACCACTTGTTCCTCTTTGCGAGGAGGAGGTTTTTCTTTGGACAGTTGTGTCCTCTTGACGACGCCTAAGACATGGGCAAGCTTGTCCTGTGATTTTAAGACAATAATATATTTCTTATTTTCTTTACTAGTTGCATGATGCAGGTATTTTTGTATCTAATTACACATAACTATTATTTGGGATAGAATAAGCTATTCAAATGCTATGGAATAAGCTTTTATCTTGGAATACGTGTAATTCTGTCAGCTTTGTAACTGGCCGGTATGTTTTATCCTGCAAAATTCTCACATTTCTACAAGGATGTCCCACCTTGGCCATCTATGAACAGGTGGCAACTTCCTAGTGGAGTGACCTGCATGGTGGACAGCTGTTCCATCTATGCGTAGTATGTTTTGCATGTGTGTGTTAGAAACTGAACAGTACCGTGGCTTCTACACATACATGTTTTGTCCAGATGTGTACAGTAATGGACACCGTGGAGTGTAAACAACTCTGAGGTTTCAACAGGTTACTTATCCCATGCGGGATGTACAATACATTATTGTCGAAACATTAACAGCGCATAGCATTTGGATTTACGTGCACCTGTGATGGGATGTTTCATAAACATAGGATTTGCCAGATTTGCAATCCTGACACTGCCTAGGACGCATACTTCCTACTACATATGGGGAATACTACGCTATGTGTAGGTGCAACAGATGTGCAGAGGCTGGTAGCTAGATTTGGTTGACTTGTTCAGGACATGGGTGCGAGGTTATATGCGCTATACAGGGGTTGTTGCATCCCTATTGCATTGCATGCATGGGTTCTGCTTTTGGATATCCCGGTTCCGCATATGGCATCCTATGTGTATGTGGACGGTTACGTTCCTGTTCGTAATGTGTGTAGCACATTTTAATATTCATATGTTTGTGTGTGTTTGGTATACAATTTGGACTGTCAGGTTTCTTTGCTTATGGTTGTTATATAGCCACAACTGCCCAGCTGGCTGTACCATATCACTACCCACTGTGGGACTGCTGGTGACCATGCCCATGGGGCTAGGCGTTAATGTAGTGTACCGTTAGGCGGCTGGCGCTGCTGACATGATGCGCTTCACTTCCACTGGGTATAACTACAGCAGTGCAGTACATTACAGACACACAATTTTTTAAATATCATTTGTTCCATGGACAGAAACTCATATTGTGTTGGGCGTTCATTTCTGTTTGGTTCTCCATTTTGTGTGGCCGGGAACTGTCTTGCATGCTTTGCATACGTTTTATTATCCACAGGACACTGATAGGTGCTGATTACTCATTGCAGGCAGGCTATAATATTCAAAGCAGTTTAGGTTGCTCATCGCCAGCGGCCTGACATTGACACGCCTCTGGGAGCAGCTTAGTAACGCTTCCATGCACTCGCGCACGGTCCTATGCACCTTTTAAAAATGGATAGCAGTAGCGGCACACCTTCATTAATATACGCATATGGCACTACTACCTACCACCGTTATACTCGCTCACGGCACGGGCGGTGCAGGCCGCCCACCACCGCCTTAAGCTGATTGAAGCTTCATGAATCCCGGGGATGGTCAATAACTGACTTCATCGATTTGCTATCAAAGTCTTGGAGCAATTTCAGTTTGGAATATGAACCTGGACCATGCTCATTCTCAGATACATACCTATCAACTGTTCTGGTTTTCACAGAATGTATATATTTTGCTTCATTTTTTGGTCTGTTCCTCATAAAATGTGTGTTTTTTCTAACAAGTCATTGAGGAATGTAATAATTAAGTAATTAAGAGATTTAAGTTTCAGATTTTATATCCTTCAAAAAAAATACATGGCTAATGCAAGACATATTATTCTAGAAAATGTCTATGTTTATAAGAAAAAAATTTAAAACTATCATTGGTTGTGAGCCTTTGTCCCCTATTATTATTGGCTTTGACCTGGTATGCTCTGCAATACACCACTGTATTAAACTTCAAACACTTATAAATCCAAACTCTAACTGAAAATTCAACCAAGGGACAAATAAAATGATGTTCACAACAAAATTGTAAGGTTATTTACTATCCTTTTCAGGATACTTTGGATAGTAATATACCATATGAATTTAGACTGCAATCATTTAAAGCTACACTAAGGCACATCCTAATTAGTAAAGCATATTACTTGAAGAAATTTAATTAGGAAAGATAAATGAATTAAAACAACTGATTACTAAGCTAGAGAAAGACTTACAAAATAATGATGGCTCTAAATGTTCAGCTTTAACTTCACCTCAAGCTGTGTTAAAAATGTTGAAGTCGACAAACCGATACACTTCTGAGGCCAAACTTGCTGCTAGATATGTTGAATGGGTCAATGTTCCATTTAAATTGCTCGTACTAAAGCTTAATCATAGCTTTAAATAAATTCACTTCATAGCAAACCACAAGAAATACAGAATTTTTTTACAATGCTTAGAAAATCATATATTAATCAAGAACCCCACCATAACAAATTATCAGATATCAATAACTTCCTTGTGAATGCTAATCCTTCTAAAATTCCATATGACAAGGTGAAAGTACTGCAGAATGTTACTTCTCCCATGACGTCTCTGAAGCTTTCACCTCCCTAAAACCAGGCACAGTACAAAGCACACATAGATTTGATGCATTTTTTTAATAAAAAATATAAATCATTGTTGATTCGTATTCTACAGATGCTACCGACTAAAATAAAAAATATACAGACTGCTCAGAGGCTAACCTCTGCCTGGGCACATATAACGCATAATCTCAGACCCTCGCCTTCATGGGACTGCTGTATGTGCCATCTGTAAGTCAAAGCTTCATCTCATAACCACACAATAATGACCTCAACCCTGCCCCTTTGACATCAGCAGGACTTGTTGGATATGGATTTGGTGTCCTAGAGACTCCCCCATCTGTGGAATCCAGACTTCCTCTCCATGTCAAACTGAGTTCCTCATTAATAACCCTTTTTAGAAAGTGCAACCTGGGTAACTGGATGGGGAAGAAAAGAAAAATAATAACCCCTGGGATTCCACCTGTGTCCCTGCTGGACAGGTGCATATCTGGTGCTGACGATGCAGCTGGAACATGGACTAAATTCTTTGGCTATGCTTGTAAGGGCCTCAGGGCCACAACAGCCTAGTAACTTCTGATCCGCAGCACTAAAGTTTTCAAAAAAGCCATAGAAACAGCTAAGCGCAAGCTTTTATTCATAAGCCAACATGGATACTGTTTTCATTAAAAGTATCACATACATCTCTTGTAACCTTGGATCCAAAAAGCAACTCATTTCAAACAGCTCAGGCTCTCTGGAATCTAGGTACTGGATAACTTTGTTGTTTTAGCTTTATTAACTTTACAATGTGGTCTTTTACATTTGTAATTCTTTTTTAACATTTGCAGGTGATGTACACATACATTTCTCTACTGAAAGATGTAATGATCGATACATACAGTATATATTGCATATTGATACATTACGTTGGAGAATTTCAGTGAAACTGAAGCTTTTCTTCCTGATATTATATTTAAAACGTGGAAACTTTTATTTTGTTTACTAACTTTGCAAATTAATTTTTATAAGCAGCATTTTTTTTATTTTATTCTCAAACACATCATTAGCAGTGTCAGTGGAGGTGAACAGTGTGTTGCCTGTATTAGATTCTTCAGTTTCACTGAAGATACTCTTTCTTTCACTCCTATAATATTAAAAAAATGACAGCCTATTCTAATTTATTGAATAGGCAAAGAATGTTTACAAAAACATCTGAATATATTAAAGCACATTTTAACGGAACACAGGAGGAAAACATTGTGTTGTCCTGTGACAAAAATACTTCTTAGGGAGGAGAAAAGTGTAGGGCATCATATTTGACCTGACGTCAACATGGAGAATTGGAGTAAATGCTATAATACATAGTTACTACAAACAATATGGCACTGAACTGTCTTACACTTTCACAACAGACTGGTTGGATGTCACACTCTCTGATCATTTATCTCCATGAACCTTTGTGAGACTATGTTATGGATCTGTTCCTGGCCTATAATCGAGGTTAGAAGTTAGATGCGCTAGCACCGGTAAAAAACGCTGATACCCAGTCATGCGCACTACTAATTCTACAAATCACAAAGGTTAAATATGGCAACACCACGGGTACACATTTCTCCGCAAACAACCTCTCCTCTCATCTGTGTCTCTGACACTTCCATCATATATTAGTGATCTCCCTCCTACAGGGTACCCTTGCTCCCTACAAACTGTGTTTTTCAGCCATGTGTGATAAGATAAGGGGTGGCTTATTTGAATAGTGTCCACAGTAGCCATGTGACCCAGGCTCAGGACACTGGAGTTCCACAACACCAGTCTCTGATTCGTTTAACTGTGAAAGAAAACCACCTTCAGCAACAAATGTTAAGTGCCAGTCCAAATGTTAGAAGATGTGATAAGCCTGAACAATACAAAGTTGCATAATGTGAGCTTTACAGTATGTTTCTTTGACTTACTCGGATGAATGCCCTGTGAATGAAACTCAGAGGTGCATAAAAGAAGAAAAAAACACCACACCTGCACTTGCATTACAGCATGCATGGCCAAACCATTAGTAGAAAAAACACAACCATCAGCATAAAATAGTCCAACACTTTATTTTGCAGAGAAACTGGAACATAAAAATGTCCCAAACATAACTCAACCACTCAGACCGGTTTGAAGCCATTATGCCTTCTTCGGTGAATAAAAAAACATGCCCAGACGAGAGCACGTCATACATGTTATATCATAAATAGTCATGCTTAACCAGTATGATCCAACCCCTATCCATTTAATGCATATTCATGAACTGGAAGAACTGCTTTCAAAGGCCTATAAAAATCATATATATATATAACAAGGTAATAAACCATTGTAAATGCAAATGCAATAGTATTAACAAATATGTCCCTAATTACAATGGTGTTTTCGTCTTAGATGGTATAAACAAATTATGAAAATAAACAAAAAGCTAATTCAACAAAATAGCCTGAAACGCTGGAATCAACCATGTCCAAACCACAATCACAAAGCAGAACCAGCTACATATATATTTGATTTAACAACCCAATCACTCATATAGACATATGTGTACATATCTATATGTTTACCATATTTAAAATGG
>NW_025054739.1:0-6944 GCF_019279795.1 Protopterus annectens
GCAGAGATGTGTGTAAGAGGGTGACCATGACAGGGAGCCATCCAGGACTGTCCCACCCAGCACACATCCCAATGGCACAAAGACATGAGTGCACATCTCACCCACTGTACATAATAGCCACCAGTATCTGTAAGCATTACGTATGTGGTCCATGTGCCTGCTGTACAACATGACTGTACAATGAAGTACACATCTACTATCTGTAGACATGTACCTGTCACATAGGTTCATAGGTATGTAGTAGACTATCTTCACGAAGGCATATATGAGCCTAGGCAAGTTGTGCAGCTTTTACCACCCCATTAAGTAGTCTCCTAAGCCCTAGTTCTAATAGTTAGTACCCTAAGCCCCTTTCTAGTGGGGCTGCTGATGTGATGCCTGGCGTGAATTGTCTGTTTCCCATCCACTCATCAAGGTTCCTATTGAAGAGTGTCAGCGAGATACTCTGTCTGATGTACATTGGGACTCTGTTCCACAGTAAGGCAAGTGTCTGGGATGGTACTCTATCCCACCAGCATGTTGTATTCATTGTTGTGATGAGGTTCATATCCCTGGAGTGTGTAGTGCGACTCAATTTTGTTATCCGTAGATGGAGCATGTTCAACAGTTATGTGTTGGACATGGCTCTGTATGTTAGGCAGAGTGTGCCTCTGAGTAGGCGGTATGCAATGGAGAACAGATTTAGTTTTACCAGTTGTGTTGCATAACACAACTGTTTGAGGCCAGTAATCCTCTTGGTGAGGTATGCTTAGTCGAGTACATCCAAAATGGTGCATTGTACTCAATGATGGGTCTGATGACTTAAGAGTAGAGGGCCACCACTACCTCTTTTGATCCTGATGCAAACCCTTTGTTGATTAGGTGGGCCACATAGGATTTCCTAATCACTTTGGCAACATGGTTGTCAAAGGAAAGATGACTATCTACTTGTGTTTCCAGATCCCTTATTACCTTGTCAGATTTTAGGGGGTAACACCTATGTGGTAGTGTATGGGTCCTTTTTTCTCCAAAGGGGATTACTATGCATTCTTTCACATTGAGCTTGAGGCCATGATTCTGACACCACACATCTATCTCATAGAGTCCCTTCTGGAGAATATTTGTGTCATCCGGGGAATCTATTATGGCAAACACTTTACAGTTCCCAGCAAACTTAGTCAACCACAACCCTCCTGTGTTGGCATGTACTTTTGAGAAGTCTATACCAAACAGGAGGGCCCCAGGACTGAACCCTAGGGGACATCAGTTGTTACCGGTTTAGAGTCTGACATGTAGCCAGCAACTCTTAATTTGTGGGATCTATCTGTGAGCCAGTTTGCAATCCATCTTGTGATGTATGGATTTATGCCCAGGTTGGTGAGTTCATCTATGATACCTGACTGGGGAATGGTGTCAAAGGCCTTAGCAAGGTATAGTTAGGCTGTGTGGAGCTCCTTTCAATCATCTGTAGCCTGGGTAACTGTCTCAAAGAAATCCACCCAGTTCAGGAGGCATGATCTGCATTTGACAAAGCCAAACTGGGTGTGCTCAACTGTGTGAAGGTTCCCAATGTCTTTATTGTTGACTTCCATTATGATTGGCTCCATTGCCTTGCAGATCAGACTCATCAGGCTCATAGAGCGTGAATGCCAAGGGTCTTTTGTGGCCCCAATCCTGTGGAGTGGGAAGAACATTGCTGTGCCACATTCTATGGGTACATATCCTGTAGAGAGGATGTAGAGAGAGGTGTAGGTATCCTTGATGAATATGGATACATCCCCACCCTATGTGCTATGATCCAGTTCCCATGCTGAAGGTATGGAATGAGTAGTATCCGGTAGTGCTGGTGTGCTCTGAGCCTTGAACCAGGTTTCTGTTACTGCATAGATATCAATACTTCCATACTGAGAAATGCCTCTATGTGAGCATTTGGAGGCTGAGACTTCTGGCAATGAGTAGCATTTAGCTCACTTTGTGGTTATTTGTGCTGGGAAGGCCGGGCTGGTTTGTCCTGGAGTGACCGTATTCCACACCTGAAGTCAACACCTCCATTACTGGTCCATCCGACCATAAGCTAATTAATACCCTACATATCCACATTCTGCCCCACCTCCCATTAAGGAAACCATGTTAAAAATGTCTCCAAAGCCAACTTCATGCTTCTTAAGACAGAAGTAGAACTTCATGACACCTATGCAGATGGACAATACAGTTATGACTACTGAGTCCTACACAATTGCACTTATAAGCACTTACATGAGTGTATGGATCATGCTATCCCAAACAGAACCAAGACGCTATCCTCCAAAAAGGAAGCCAATCTGGTGGGCCCCTGCCATAAACAAACTGTACAACAGAAGGAAGAAACTGTTGCAAAAGAGTAAAATCCCATGAGTGGAGGAGCTCCCCGGTCAGCCTCATTAAGAAGCTGCAATCCCTGATAAAATCCTCCAAAGCTAGTTATGAAAACAAAATCACCACTGATTCTAAAGACAACCACAAAGCATTCTATAGCTATGTCAAGAATCTCAATGGCAACACTCAGATCTGCTCTGAGTTACAGCACAATGGCACTAAATATACAGACCCAACTGATATTGCCAACATCCTGGCAGATAGGTTCAGTGCTAACTTTACCCCCCTCTCACCCATGAAAGAGCCCATCTCTATACTGGAAGAATGCAAAGTTCCTGTAATCATGGCTGCACAGGTAAAAAACACACTCTCCAAAGCCAGGAACACAGCATCCATGGGACCAGACAACATCCCAGGCTGCATTCTACCGAACTACAGAACAACTGGCACCAACCTAAGTACCATGTTCAATCATAGCCTCACCTCAGGCTTTGTGCCTGCTGAATGATGCACAGCGAGGTTATCCCACTACACACGAGGGGAGCCACCACAGACCCTGGGAACTAGCGCCCCATTAGCCTGATGAGCCTGGTCTGCAAGGCCATGGAGCGTATCATCATGGAACTTATAAACAAAGACATTGGTAATCTCCAAACTCTGGACCCCAACCAGTTTGGGTTTGTAAAAGGCAGATCATGTCTCTTAAACCTGATAGACCTCTTTGAAGCAGTCACCAAAGCCGTAGACAAGGGTAAGGTGGTTCACACAGCCTATATAGAGCTTGCCAAGGCTTTTGACACCATCCCCACTCTGGAATTATAGATAAACTCGCTAAACTAGGTATAAATCCCTATGTCACAAGATGGGTTGCCAACTGGCTCACTGACAGAACCCACACTGTGAAAGTAGCAGCCTCCAAATCCGACTTCAGACCAGTGCCAAGTGGAGTACCACAAGGTTCAGTCCTGTGTCCTGTCCTGTTTGGTATCTACTTCCCTGAAGTACAGGCTAACACAGAAGGTCTTTGGCTAATGAAGTTTGCAGATGACTGCAAACTAGGAGCCATAATCAAAACTACTAACGATGTGGACATCCTACAAAAGGGCCCCACTGAGACAGATGCCTGGTGTCAAAGCCATGGCCTCAAGCTTAATGCCAAAAAGTGCATAGTCATCCCCTTTGGTAAAAACTCTGTACCCATGAACTACAACATAGGTGGTAGTATACTTAACGCTGAAAGTCTGATAAGAGACCTTGGGACAGGTGGACAGTCTCTCCTTTGATAATCAGATCGCCACAGTAGTCAGGAAATCCTTTTACGTGGCACACCATCACAAGGTTTCTCATCCAGAAAGAGGTCATTGTTCCCCTCTACTCATCACTCATTGTATCCATTATAGAGTACAATGCCCCTTTTGGTATGCACCTCACAAGACACAACTGGAAAGGCCACAAATACCTCACAAAAGAGGATTACTGGCCTCAAACAGATGCCCTACACAGACCGTCTCAAAAAACTCCAGCTTTACTTTGTTGCATATTGCCTACTCAGAGGTGATCTCTGCCTTACAAAGCTATGTCAAACCCAAAGCTGTTGGAATGCTCCACTTAAAGAAATCCCAATCCCTCTGAGCTACACACTCTAGGGACCTAAACCTTGTCACCACAATAAACAGAACATGCTTGAGGGATAGATTCCTGTCCCAGAGACTTCCCATACTCCAGAATAAACTACCTATCTATATCAAACAAAGCTCCTCATTAGCACTCTTCAAGAAAAATCTTGATGATTGGATGGGAAATAGGAAATTCACCCCAGGGATCACTTCTGTGTCTCTGCTCAACAGTGGCACAGGAAAATAAATTTCTTGGGTGGCAAAAACCAGGGTACCTTTTTGGCTGGGCTTGTATAGGCCCCAGGGCCAATAGCCTAGTACCTACCTATGAACCTATGAACCTTTGAGCCTTGCCTAAAAAAGGTAATATGGGGACAGCAAGAGCCTTGGCCAGTATTCAGAAGCATATGGGGTGACAGGTGCAAACTATCTGTGGAACACGAGGCTTGTCTATCATGTCATCACAGGCAGACAGAGACTGGATCCCCTTTGAATGACACCAGAAGCTCAGCCAATTGTTGAAGTTTATCATCTTTCTGTTATATTGCAGTATCATGTAGGTGAAGGTAAGATGCTACTCAAGGTCAGGGTCATACCAGCCCAGGCTACATGATCATAGAGCTACTATATATCTCTTGTTATGTTGTCCTGGGAGGTATGTCTCAGATCATTCACACTGACATGTACAAAGAACACGTCATATATGTACCTGTTCTGGAGTGATGTAAGTGCTTGTGTTATGTGGTGGATCATAGCACCTGACAGACAACTGACAGTGACCTTCCCTTTGTCCAGCCGAGTGAATCGAACATCTGTGTGCCTGAATATGTGTTTTCTGGCTGTGCTTGGAGGTGCATGTTGCTTGCTTGTCTGCTTAGGAGGACACTCTCTTTTTCATATTAATATTTGTATTCTCTGAGTATGGGAATGTGTATTTATGTGTGTGTTTTACTGGTGCTTATATTGTAGGTCTGTGTGAGACTGTTGGCGTTGTGGTTGTATGACCCCACTTCTCTTGACTGTATTGTCCAGTATTGGGTTGACAGAACTTAGCCACCCTATGTGTGCCAGCATGTGGTGCATCAACCCATATATGATATGGTCATGGCCTATGCATACAATACACTCACAATGCACCTAGTATGATAAGCCTGCTGAGTTTAGCAAATGTGAAAAACCTTTGGGCAAATGTCAGCAAGTAATGTCTGTATTGCACCCTGTAACTCCATATTGCTTGCTGAAGTGTAAAGGCGTTTAGTTTGGATTAAGAACCCCACTTGCCAACTGTGTGTGTGTGTGTGTGTGTGTGTGTGTGTGTGTGTGTGTGTGTGTGTGTGGGGTTTTTTCTGTCTCTCCCTGGGGGGGAGCAACATTTTGGGAGGCTACTCACACCCCTTAAAAGTGGTATACTCATCTTTGTCATCTGATAATGTCACCATCCTACAAATATACCTGTGGAAAGATGAGCTCCAAGTAATGTGTATAACATGTCGTGTAAATGTGTATCATAATGTAGTTAGGTAGGGGTTTGAATCCTGCACTTGTGGACTGTGTGTGTGTGAGAGTGTGTGACACTGTTGATCAATGTGGAGGGGGTTTTTGATTTTTCTATTTATGACATATCACTGCAACTGTATGTGCATTACACATGTAAGGTAGCTGTGGGCAAAACCATATACATAAAGTGACCTAAATTATTTCATAGGTGGGTACTCTGCTTTCTCCATGAAAGCATCTGTTATCTTTGCCAGAGTGTGCTGGTGCTTTGCAGACATTAGGTCACTTTTGTATGCTCTGACAAGCTTAGCCACTGCAGTGATCCCTGGTCTGTCTTCTGTTTCACATCCACTCATCACGGTTTCTATTGAAGGTGTGAGTGAGGATTTATGCTTGAGGTATATTTGAATCATGTTCCAAAGCAAGCAAAGTCTGGCAAAGATGACTAATCATTATAGGTGTGCAACAACCTCTGTGAATCTGCATGCAAACCCTTTATTGCTTATGTGCTCCACAGAGGATTTCCAAAACCCTTTGGTAATGTGATTATCAAAGGAGATGACTAAAAACATGGCTCTATGTTCATTAGTACCTGTTCCACATTTTGGGGCTACTACCTATGTGGTACTCTGGAGTATGCATTTCATCAAACATGGGCAGACATATCCCTACTGTGTTGTTACCTAAAGCTATATGCCAAACAGTGGTCCCAGGACTGAGTGCAGGTGAATACCACTTGTTACTGGCATAGAATTGTACATGGAGGCTGCAAATGTTACTGTGTGTCCTACATCTGGTGTCAAATCAATCCATCATCTAACAATCATTTATGGTCAGTCTGTTGAGGTTATGTATAATACCAGAATGTGGGATGGGTATGAATTGCTGGTGAGCTATAGCTTGGCTGTGTGAACCTCCCCTCCCTCACCTATAGCCTTGTTAACTGGCTTGAAGTCTACTAGGTGTAGGAGCCATGATCTGGGCTTTAGAGAACCTAAGTGGGTATGGTGCAGTGTTTGCAGGTTCATAATGTCTCTGTTAATGAGTTCCATAATGCTGTGCTCCATAGCCTTCCAGATAACATTTGTCTGGCTTATAGGGTGAGAGTTTCCAGGATCTGTTGTAGTTCTAACCTTAATCAGTTTATGTTAACATTTGCACTGGGTGTGACGGGGGTGGACAGGATTAGGAATAACTATATTAGAGGGTCAACCCAGTTTGAAGATTAGTAGACCAAGTCAGATAGGCAGGATTACATTGGTTTGTACATGTGCTGAGGAGGGATGCAGAGTATATTGTGAAATAGATGCTAAGGATGAAGCCGACAGGTAACAGGAAAAGAGGAATGCCTAAGATGAGGTTTATGGCTGTGGTGAGAGAGGACATGCAGGTGGATGGTGTGACAGTGCGATGCAGGGCAGGAAGAAATGGAAACAGATGATCTACTGTGGTGACCCCAATGGAGCATCCAAAAGGGAAGAAGAAAGGAAAAGGTTT
>NW_025054740.1:0-9152 GCF_019279795.1 Protopterus annectens
GGCAATCCTGGTTCTGGCTTAACTGCCAGTTTCAGTATGACCGTTTATTGTTTTTAGCTTTCTTTTTGCATTTCAAGCATGTTTCTGCATAGAGAAAAAAATATTGTGGAAAGTTGTTTTTCTCCAAGAGGGATAAAGCTAGGAGGCTGAAACTATGCAGGTGTGTAGGGTACTATCCACCCTAGAAAGGGGTAGGGCAATCCTGTTTCTGGCTTAACTGCCAGTTTCAGTATGAACGTTTATTGTTTTTAGCTTTCCCTATGCATTTCAAGCATGTTTCTGCATAGACAAAAAATAACCCTGGAAAGTTGTTTTTCTGCAAGAGGGAAAAACCTAGGAGGCTGAAACTCTGCAGGTGTGTAGGGTACTATCCACCCTACAAAGGGGCAGGGCAATCCTGGTTCTGGCTTAACTGCCAGTTTCAGTATGACCGTTTATTGTTTTTAGCTTTCCCTATGCATTTCAAGCATGTTTCTGCATAGAGAAAAAATAACCCTGGAAAGTTGTTTTTCTGCAAGAGGGAAAAAGCTAGGAGGCTGAAACTCTGCAGGTGTGTAGGGTACTATCCAAAAAGAAAGCTAAAAACAATAAACGGTCATACTGAAACTGGCAGTTAAGCCAGAACCAGGATTGCCCTACCCCTTTATAGGGTGGATAGTACCCTACACACCTGCATAGTTTCAGCCTCCTAGCTTTTTCCCTCTTGGAGTAAAACAACTTTCCAGGGTTATTTTTTCTCTATGCAGAAACATGCTTGAAATGCATAGGGAAAGCTAAAAACAATAAAAGGTCATACTGAAACTGGCAGGTAAGCCAGAACCAGGATTTCCCTACCCCTTTGTAGGGTGGATAGTACCCTACACACCTGCAGAGTTTCAGCCTCCTAGCATTTCCCTCTTGGAGAAAAACAAATTTCCACAGGTATTTTTTTCTCTATGCAGAAACATGCTTGAAATGCAAAAAGAAAGCTAAAAACAATAAACGGTCATAGTGAAACTGGCAGTTAAGCCAGAACCAGTGTTGCCCTACCCCTTTGTAGGATGGATAATACCCTACACACCTGCAGAGTTTCAGCCTCCTAGCTTTTTTCCTCTTAGAGAAAAACAACTTTCCAGGGTTATTTATTCTCCATGCAGAAACATGCTTGAAATGCATAGGGAAAGCTAAAAACAATGAACAGTCATACTGAAACTGGCAGTTAAGCCAGAACAAGGATTGCCCTACCCCTTTGTAGGGTGGATAGTACCCTACACACCTGCATAGTTTCAGCCTCCTAGCTTTTTCCCTCTTGGAGAAAAACAACTTTCCAGGGTTATTTTTTCTCTATGCAAAAACATGCTTGAAATACATAGGGAAAGCTAAAAACAATAAACGGTCATACTGAAACTGGCAGTTAAGCCAGAACCAGGATTGCCCTACCCCTTTGTAGGGTGGATAGTACCCTACACACCTGCAGAGTTTCAGTCTCCTAGCTTTTTCCCTCTTGGAGAAAAACAACTTTCCACAGGTATTTTTTTCTCTATGCAGAAACATGCTTGAAATGCAAAAAGAAAGCTAAAAACAATAAATGGTCATACTGAAACTGGCAGTTAAGCTAGAATCAGGATTGCCCTACCCCTTTGTAGGGTGGATAATACCCTACACACCTGCAGAGTTTCAGCCTCCTAGCTTTTTCCCTCTTGGAGAAAAACAACTTTCCATGGTTACTTTTTCTCTATGCAGAAACATGCTTGAAATGCATAGTGAAAGCTAAAAACAATAAACGGTCATCCTGAAACTGGCAGTTAAGCCAGAACCAGGATTGCCCTACCCCTTTGTAGGGTGGATAGTACCCTACACACCTGCAGAGTTTCAGCCTCCTAGCTTTTTCCCTCTTGGAGAAAAACAACTTTCCAGGGTTATTTTTTCTCTATGCAGAAACATGCTTGAAATGCATAGGGAAAGCTAAAAACAATAAACGGTCATACTGAAACTGGCAGTTAAGCCAGAACCAGAATTGCCCTACCCCTTTGTAGGGTGGATAGTACCCTACACACCTGCAGAGTTTCAGCCTCCTAGCTTTTTCCCTCTTGGAGAAACACAACTTTCCACAGGTATTTTTTCTCTATGCAGAAACATGCTTGAAATGCAAAAAGAAAGCTAAAAACAATAAACGGTCATACTGAAACTGGCAGTTAAGCCAGAATCAGGATTGCCCTACCCCTTTGTAGGGTGGATAATACCCTACACACCTGCAAAGTTTCAGCCTCCTAGCTTTTTCCCTCTTGGAGAAAAACAACTTTCCATGGTTACTTTTTCTCTATGCAGAAACATGCTTGAAATGCATAGGGAGTTAAATCCACGTTTATTAATATATTCAATAAAAGAGACATTACAGTACAGGTAAATAAAACATTACATGAGTTACATATATTGGCACCACTGTGCCCTTATTTAGGTTACATTAAGAATATGAAAAAGAAAAGGAAAAAGAGAATAGCTACATGTAAAACAATTTATCTAACTATGAATTGTACATATCCATGTTGCGTTAACCAAAATTTTAACTTTTTAAGCATAACTGAAATGGGATACATTTGAGAAGACCTATTCTCATAACATCTGGCTGTCCAGAGAAGATAAAGACATGAAACTAATAAAAAATCTAACGTCTGAACATTTTCAGTCCAATAAAGTCCATAATCTCCATATAAGATCTTGCTCATGGAAAGCGGAAACAAAGTCTGAACCCTAAAAAATCGCCTTACCTGTGCCCAGAAGGTAACTGCTCTTGGGCAATGCAAGAATACATGTGCAGAGTCTTCAGGAGCAGAACAACCCAAGCGGCGGCAAATCCTATCCTCTACTTGCCTAAAGGGCAGGGATGCTCGTACCGGCAATTTGTTTAGCGAAGCCCTCCATAACAAATCACTCCACTGTGGAATATCTTTATATCTAACACGTCTTCGACGAAGACCATGCAATTGCATTGGAGTATACCCTGAGAAACCATCTACCCAAACAAAATTATTCATTGTTACAGAATACCAAACCGTTCGGGGTGAGGCTATAGAAAGAGTGGGGATCTGATACTTCATTACAACCAATTGAATATCCTGTAATTCTTGGGAATCCAGGCCTCTGGATCGTTTTCCATGCAACAACTTATCCCAAAAGGGGAAGTTAGCTGTATACGTCAAAGTTCCAACCAAGGAAGTTTCCTTACTCTTTAGGTGAGCCCACAAGAAATGCAAAAACTGAATCTGGAGAAATAGGATCGGATGATGTAAAGCCAATCCACCTTTTGTTGAGGGAGAATACACCACTCCTCTCCTGACTGGATTCAGTTGAGAAGCCCAAAAGAAATTAAAACATTGCTTCAACACTAACGCCATCCAGGCCATAGGAAAGAAATACACCGTGAAAACATATTGAAGCTTTGGAATAAAAAAGGTATTTAGCATAAATACCCTCTTTGCATACGTCATGGGAAAGGTCGCCCAAAACTTCATTCGGGCCAAAGCCAACTGCACCAACTGAAAACATTTTTCTCTCACAAACGGAATAGTTCCAAAAGGAACTCCCAAAACAGTGACTCCTTCTGTACTGAATGGAATCTGTTGGGTAGAGAATAATGAAGTAGGGGAAGCCGTAAAACCTGCCGACTTTGTCAAATTAAGAGATAGACCCACATAGGAAAACAATGGTAACAACGTATTATAGAATTGTGCATTAAATACCCCTCTATCTTCCGCTAAATAAGTGATATCATCAGCATATGAAAAGAGTCGCGGGGTCAAAATTCCCAAACAATTATATGAATGCGGAGGTAAGCTTAATGTCTTCCTAAATCGCAAAAACACTGCACTCACCACCAATGCGAGTAAAAAAGCGCTAAGCGGACATCCTTGTCTAATTCCACAACGCAACCGTACCTCCTTACCAACCCATCCATTAATCACCGGCGTTACGGCAGAATAAGCATGTAAAGTACGAAGACATTTACAAAAACTTTCACCAAAACCATACGCAGCAATAATCGCATTTAAAGCAGAATGAGACACATTGTCGAAAGCCTTTGCAATATCAGCGGTAACCACCAAAGAGGGGGGGTGAACAGCCACAGATGAGACTATTTGTTTAACTGTATGCAAAATCTCTGCCATTGATCGGCCTGGAACACCATACACACCAGATTCCAAAATTTGAGGTAAAATCGTCCTTAACCGCAATTGTAATACCTTTGTAAATAGCTTGTAGTCAGTATTACAAAGCGCTATAGGACGCCAATTAGACAAGGAGGCACGGTCCCCCTTTTTCCAAATGAAATGAATCGCAGTTGACAATGGCACACCATCCACAAATCCATTCATCAACCAATCATTAAACAATGTTACCAAACATTTAAGGCAATCTGGGGGCAACAGGGTATAAAAAGCATATGGGATACCATCTGGGCCCGGCGCTGTATCTTTTTTTGCTAGCTGATGTAAAGCCTCCTGTACCTCTTCCAACTGAATCACCCTCTCCATTTTCGCTTTCAAAGCTGCTGGCATCGGAAACATTCCCCAATTTTGTAGAAAAGGTCCCTTATCAATATATTGTTCCTTCAAATATTTATTAGCTATGCCTAACATCCCCCTCTGATTATTGCATAACCGACCCTGGGAATCTCTCAAGCAGCGCATTAAGCTGTGCTTGTTTCCCACCTTTCTAGTCAAAAAGGGAAGACAATGGTCCGCTTTCCCTTGAGTCGATCTAGCTAATCTTTGCAATTGGGAATGAACCCTAGACAACGCTAAAGTATACATTTCTTTTAAATACAACAAAACATCAGAAACATTTGACCTAGACACAGCAACATAATTGTCATATGCATCATTTGTCCGTTGTTTAAGACATATATGATATCTATGAGACATCCATTCATACCGATCTTTCACCTTGGTTTTCATATCCACCCACCAGTCTTGTGTGGTAGAATACATGGAGCGCAAGGTACAATGATCCTGCCACAATTCGTCCAATATGCACTTCCATATGTCTAATTTCAGCAAAGCCGGAGCCATGCGAAAGTGTCCTCGTCCTGCAGATACTCTTAAAGTACTTCCAAAAGTGTAAGTTAGTGCGAAATGATCTGTAAAACATAACAACTCTGACGTCATGGATTTGCAAGTTAAAGATGGAGAATGCAAACAATAGTCTATGGAAGTGCGATGATCTCCCCGATGATAAGTGTACGCTGGAGAGGGGGCTAACTTTAACGAGGCATCTGCCATTATCTTCCAGCATACCCGAACATCTCGTTCCTGGCTCTTCGGACCTGTCAACAAATGGGAGTTAAAGTCCCCCACCACTATGACTGGGAAAGAAGTCATGACAAACGGGGAGAGCATGCGAAACATACGGCATCTGTCCTCAATGTCCAGTAATCCATAAAGAACTATCACCCTGAAAAACTGTTGTTGTACTTTGACATCTATAAGTAGTAAACGGCCTGGTATAATGTGGGCAACATCCCGTATTTGTACTTCTGAAGAGTCGTATAGTATCAAAATACCTGAGTGTACATCCAGTCCTTTGGACCAAACATGATGTTTTCCCCAAGCTGTAGTAATTTGTAGTACATGATCATCAGTCAATAATCCTGTGTCTAATAGGCACAGCATGGAAAAGTTTAAAGTCATAATCCAATTTAAAACCAAGGCTCTTTTTCGCAACGAACATACTGAATTGACATTGCAAGACGTCAACAAAAATTCAGCCATGATCATTGGTATGTACTGCTTTCCCCACCTTCTTTTTGCCTATGAAGCTAGTTTTACGGGAAGACTTTGACCTACCTGTGCGAGGTTTCTTTTTTCCGACCACCTTCCATGATGGCCCGTCTTTGACCTTTGTGTTATCAGCATCGTCTGAGCCATCTTCTATGTCGTCAGAGATAATCAATAGGTCCACTTCTGCTTCATCAGGTAGAGGAGTAGCTTGTAACTGCGCATCCTGTGAGAAGGATTCGCCCTCCTGCAAATTTTCTTCTTGAGAGCCCTCAGAAAATAGTAGTGGTGAATCCTCCTGAGGTGGAGGGGCTAAGGCGTCCTCCCTCGGGGGCATCGTCTTCGGGGCCGATGTAGGTTTGGGTTGTACTTCCGTGGAAGCTTCCTTTTGTGTAATTGGTGGAAAGTCCGCTGGTACCGTCTCTGCTACCTGTAGAGGGGCACAAGGTTCAAATGGCTGTGAGTCCTGTGCTATATCCGTCATTGTGCAGCGTTCTTCTGGAACCACTGGAGACATGAATGCATCACAAGCTGACGTAGCATGTCGTCCTGAGCACAACATGCAAAAGGTCTTGCAGTCCCGGGCAAAATGATCTCTTTGTCCACATCTGGAACACTTTTTTGCGGGACAGTCGGACACCACATGCGTGAAGTCACCGCAGAAATAGCAAGTACGGGGCTGTCCTGCATAACGCAGGACACCCCGATGCCCCATCACAAAGCATACGCCCGGTATGTGGGTAGGTCCGGTTTCTGTCAGCTTAAAATCAACAGTCGCCATCCATCCGCAGTCCCACGCTCCTCCGGCCGCTTCATCACATGACTTCTCCAAGGACAGCACTGTATCGACATGTCTCAGTAAATACTGTTTGATCTGCTCGGGGTCCAATTGTATCGTTCTGAAGTGTATTGATACCTTCCTCCGAAATTGCACATTGACTTTGAGCAATCGATACTTCGCCACAGATGGAATGTCCCCTTTCGCCAAGAAACTGGCCTGAAAGCGAAGCGCCATTACCTGTGTTTCAAAAAATATTTCTCCCACCGACTCCCGTCCCCAATGTAACAGGGCACAGATGGTGGGAAGTGGGAATCCCAATGGCTTTAAAAGATCGTTCCAGATGTCCGCCCTGCTTGTGGGCGCTCCCGAAGCCATTTGTACCTTGACAGAAGGCTTGTGAACGATGCGAAAGCTTTGCGGTGGTATGGCGTCCTGTATTCTCGCTGCCGTTGCCCTTGCATATGAAAGGCCCTCTCCTTGCCTCCCTTCAATTTCTTCCCTAGGAGTAGAAGCCACTTCTTCCTGTATTTCCGAATGCGGTCCGGAAAAACGTCGTTGTTTTGTCGATCTTGCTCTTGTATAATCTGGCATGGAGTCACCATCCCCTCCTCTCTTTAAGGAAACATCACGGCCCCCGTCAGCATGGATGGAAGAGGAGGTACCTGTTTCTCTCATCTCTGTCATACACAAAGGTGAAGCAATCACCGAGGAGCGTTCCCGTGTTGTTCTTTGCTCCCGCGCCATATATGGCGGGATGACAGACAACCTCTGCTGATTGTCTTGCCTGAAGTGCGCCTCATTTCGTTCCTGTTGTAAGTGGTCAGCAACCATAGCATCATTAGTGCCATCGTTGGTGCTCCAGTCGGTATACGCTACCTGCACCATTCTCCTTTCTGTAGAATCCCCTCCTGAAAAAACATCGTGCGTTCCTTTTGTCACGCCATCTGATATTATTTTAATTGAATTAGCAGGTGCACCTACCTGCTTATTTAGTCCCCTCTGCGCATTTGGACTTGTATAGCCTCCTTCCACCTGCCTCATCTGTCCCTTGTCCTGCTTCTGTATAGTTTCTGCAGTAATATTTAGGCCGACCGTGCCCATCCCTTTAAAGCGACCTTCCTTTATGGCTAAATCGTCGGGAGAATGCGAGGGATCTGTGGATATGTGTAAATCCAGCCCTTCTATGCTTGATAATTGTGTGGAACGGCGATCGGAGCCCAAGGATGCACCGTTAACCTCATCGGAATGGGAGAAAAAGGATGATGAAGTTTCGCTCATCTGGCCGTCATCCGTGTCTCTTCCGCTATCTTCCCGACTCACTTTTGATGGTATTGAACCTGTTGCCTTCCTTTGGTTGTGTTGCAAAGCACTTTGTCCTATTTTATCCCCTTTCCGTTGTTCATTAAGTCCTGAAAAGTTGTCATGTTGTTCCCGTGAGGTCGCTAGTTGTAAGGAGTTGTCCGAAGTTGAGTTTTTCCTTTCCCGACCTTCCTTCTGGAAATTATGGCCTGTATTTGCTTGAATTATCATCGTTTCTCTTTGTATCTGTTGTAGATACATTGCAGAGTGGCTCGCAACTGTTTTTACATTAGCGATGTTAGGGGATTTCCCTGACATCGCAAAATTATGTTTTAAGCCATTTACCGGTTGGTTTGAAGCACCTGAAGCCTGAAATGAGAGCCCTGAGAAGGGCTGCTGTAAATTTAGCTCGATGGGGCTCGCCAGTTCCATTTCCTCGGCCCAACTTAACAAGGAAGTAGTTGGGAGCTGTCGTTCTTGCCGAGATCGGTCTGAAAATTCCTGTAGTTGTTCTCCTTCGTCATGGACATTCATTTCCATCAATTCTGAAGTCGAGATGGAGCTGAATCCCTGGGAATCGTCGTCAGTAGCAGCTGCAAAGGCAGCATGATCGCTTTTTACACCCTCCATGCATAGGGAAAGCTAAAAACAATAAACGGTCATACTGAAACTGGCAGTTAAGCCAGAACCAGGATTGCCCTACCCCTTTGTAGGGTGGATAGTACCCTACACACCTGCAGAGTTTCAGCCTCCTAGCCTTTTCCCTCCTGGAGAAAAACAACTTTCCAGGGTTATTTTTTCTCTATGCAGAAACATGCTTGAAATGCATAGGGAAAGCTAAAAACAATAAACGGTCATACTGAAACTGGCAGTTAAGCCAGAACCAGGATTGCCCTACCCTTTGTAGGGTGGATAGTACCCTACACACCTGCATAGTTTCAGCCTCCTAGCTTTTTCCCTCTTGGAGTAAAACAACTTTCCAGGGTTATTTTTTCTCTATGCAGAAACATGCTTGAAATGTGTAGAGAAAGCTAAAAACAATAAACGGTCATACTGAAACTGGCTGTTAAGCCAGAACCAATATTACCCTGCCCCTTTGTAGGGTGGATAGTACCCTACACACCTGCAGAGTTTCAGCCTCCTAGCTTTTCCCTCTTGGAGAAAAACAACTTTCCCGGGTTATTTTTTCTCGATGCAGAAACATGCTTGAAATGCATAGGGAAAGCTAAAAACAATAAAAGGTCATACTGAAACTGGCAGTTAAGCCAGAACCAGGATTTCCCTACCCCTTTGTAGGGTGGATAGTACCCTACACACCC
>NW_025054741.1:0-11782 GCF_019279795.1 Protopterus annectens
TCTGATCAAAAATCTACCAAAACAGCAGAGGCCACCAAAGCAGACACCCAAACAACTGCCACCTCAGGACACAACACATGCAACACATAGCCAACATAGTCAGTGTGCCAAACAGTCACAGCCCTTAAGGCCAAACACAATGCCAGACACACTCGTCATTGGTGACTCCATAGTCAGACACACTGACATCCCGCTCACCAGATTGAACAAGGAAAAGGTCACAGTAAGCTGCCTGTTGGGCGCTAGAATCCGCCACATAATGCAAGCACTCAGGTCTCTCAACAGCAGGTACAAGTACGACTCTGTCATTGTCCATGCTGGTGTGAACGACCTGAGATGTACCTCCTTGGACTACATGAAAAGAGACATAGAGGAGCTCTCTGATTATGTAGCCCAGGCAGGTATGACCCTGACCTTGAGCAGTATCCTACCTTCACCAAGAATGATGCCACAATACAGAGACAAGATGATCAGCTTTAATAATTGGCTTAAACTCTGGTGTCATTCAAAGGGGATCCAATGTCTGTCTGCCTGGGATGACATGCTGGACAAGCCACGCTGCTTCGCAAGGGACGGCTTGCACCTGTCACCCCTGGGCTTCCGGATATTGGCAAAGGCTCTTGCCACCCCCATAGTGCCTTTTTTAGGCAAGGCTCAAATTCTAAACCTACCACCCTAGAACACAAAAAAGGAAAAAAACTAAGGGTAATGCTGCTCAATGCCAGAAGTCTCAACCTCAAGATGCACGCACTCGAGGCCCTTCTCAGTATGGAGAACATCGATGTCTGTGCTGTGACTGAAACCTGGTTCAAGGCTCCCGAGAGCACCCCGGCACAGTCAGGCTTTACCTCATATCATGCGTTCCGGCCCCAAAATCCAGACAACACCAAGAAAGGAGGGGGGGTGTCTATATTCATCAAGAACACCCACACCTCAAGGTTGGTGGCAACGCACGATGCATCGGAGACCATCCAGGTGCAATTAACCATAGGCAAGACTGCTCTGCAATTTGTAGCATGTTACAGGCCACCCTCTCAATCTCAGGAACCTCACATAGCTTTCCTGAAAACACTGGAGGGGATGGGGATAAATGTATCTCCAAACACCATCATACTAGGTGATTTCAACTACTCAAATATAGACTGGGATCACTACTCAAGCCCCAACACTCTAGCCCAAAGGTTCCTAGAGTTCATAAACTCAAATGCCATGGAACAACTAGTCATCATCCCCACAAGAGGAGATAACATACTAGATCTCATCATCACGAACATGGGGTCACGATGTTCAACACCGGAAGTATACCCTTCACTGGTGAGATCAGACCATAAACTAATCTCACTGGAAGTCCACATCCCGCCCCCACCTGAGATAAAAAAGACCACAGTGAAGAACTTCTCAAAAGCCGACTTCACACTTCTAAAGGCTAGTGTGGTCTCTTTTAAGGCCCCTGAGACTGCAGAAACCATTACTCAAGTCGCCAAATCACTTACAAATGCCTTCTACCAGCACCTACAGGACTGCATGGATCAGGCAATCCCAAACAAAACAAAGACCCTTTGTACCAAAGGCAAGCGTCCAGTTTGGTGGACCCCAGCCATAAACAAGCTCTACAACAAAAGGAGGAAGCTACTACAAGATAGAGCAAAATCCTTAAAAGGGAAAACACCCTTGATCATTATAAGTAAAAAATTAAGATCTCTCATAAAATCATCCAAGGCAAATTTTGAGAGAAAAGTCACTAAGGACTCAAAGGACAATCATAAGGCCTTCTTTAGCTATGTTAGAAACCTGGGAGGAAACTCCCAGATATGCTCAGAATTAGTTCAAAATGATGTAAAAATTACTGAACCTACAGACATTGCCAACATACTGGCTGACAGGTTCAGTGCAAACTTCTCCCCCCAAAAGGTGAGATATCTATACCAGAGAATTATAGCCCCCCAAACATCTCTAACGCTCAGGTGAGAACTGCTCTCTCCAAGGCAAAAAACACAGCATCCATGGGACCAGATGGTGTCCCCGGATGTGTGCTCCACGAACTCAATGAGGAACTAAACCGCAGTTAGGGCAGCTGTTTAATCTTAGCCTCACCTCAGGATACGTGCCTAAGGAGTGGCGTATGGAAACTGTGGTCCCACTTCACAAAGGAGGTGCCTCCACCGACCCGGGAAATTACCGTCCCATCAGCTTGACAAGCTTGATCTGCAAAGCTATGGAGAGGATCATAATGGAACTCATAAATAAAGACATAGGAGACTTGCAGACTTTGGATCCGACCCAGTTTGGTTTTGTCAAGGGCAGATCATGCCTTTTAAACCTGGTGGACTTTTTCGAAACAGTGACCAAGGCCATTGATGAGGGAAAGGCAGTCCACACAGCCTACCTCGACCTGGCAAAGGCTTTCAACACAATACCCCACTCAGGTATCATTGAAAAACTCATCAGCTTAAATGTAAACCCATACGTCACAAGATGGGTTGCAAATTGGCTAAATGACAGAACCCACAGGGTCAGAGTTGCTGGCGCCATGTCAGATAAAGCTGTCACAAGGTGTCCCACATCATCCTGGGCCCTCTTGTTATCTACTTTTCAAACAGCACACAGAGGATTAGGCTACAAATTTGCAGTGCTGAAACTGGGCGCCATAACACATCAAGTTCAGAAATTGGCTAAATGAAAACCCACAGGGTCAGAGTTTCTCGCCATGTCAGACTCAAAGCCCGTCACAAGTGGTGTCCCACAGGCTCAGTCCTGGGCCCTCTCCTGTTCGGCATCTACTTTTCAGAAGTACAAGCAAACACAGGAGGATTATCAATTCCCTTTTTCATATATTTACATATGGTTACATGGGAGGTGTTTCGCACTGACATTATTTAATGCTACTGAATTACCAATATTCAATGCTTATATCATGGAAATACTTACAGAGCATTTATGGAACAGATAGTTAAAGTTACTGCATATTTTATAAACTATGTCCACATAGTAGAAAAAATCTGTTAACAAGAAAGAGAAATTTTAGTTTTAGAGGGGACCTCTCTACCAATAGGTAAACCTCTCCCTCCTGTTACAATTTGTTCTAATTCAAGCATTAATCTTATTAAAAGTCTGAATAATTAGTAAAACAAAAAACTCTCTCTAGCAAAAATATTTTTATAACATGATGTACATATTTACTATTCAGATAATTAATTAAAAATTTATGAAGGATGGATTCCAGTAGTCTGCCAGTCACAGAAGTCAACAGCATTTGGTCTATACTTTGTAAATGTCTATTAATATTTTAAGCTTTTGAACCATATTAGTCTATATTCACAGAAGGCATTTTAATTCTAGCCAATGATATTTATTAACAGATGAAATAAAGTCAGGGGATTTCAAGGGGCACACACAAGAAAGGATGTGATGAAATTAGCACTGGTGTTCTCCTCTTAAATAACATTTTTTCATCATTTTTAGTTTTATTTCAGTTTGACAAACTGATAAACAATAACAAATAATTTAACATAGAAATTAAAATAATAATACAAAGAAGAGCAGTGTAAAAAGAATCAACATGAAAACTATTCACAAAAGTGTCTACTAACTATAAATGTTTCAAAAAACTTTCAAAAGGTAACAATTATTCTTGAATGGTCAAACTTTGTTTATTTAATTGTTCTTTGAGTTTTGTACATATGTCATAAGATGAAGTTATTCTAACTGATCTTCTTTTGATGGTAATCAGTTCAAAATGACACACTTTGGTTGCAATACTTTTAAATTCCTTAAAAGATAGAGTAGTTTCACTTTTCCAATTCCTGGTTATAACCTTCCTTGCAATAGCAAGAATGGACCCCAAGAATGGATATTTTAATCTCTTAACACAATCAGGTATTGGAGTATTGAATACAATTAATGACTTGTTAGAGCAAATTTATCAGTGAATAATGCCTGTATGAAAAGATTAATGTTAGACCAGTATAGTTTGAGCACAACACAATCAAAAGACATGTCCTTCCAATCTGTTTTAGTCTCCATTTTACATCTCCAACAAACCACCTTTTTCTTACTCATTAGTTTAATTTTATGTGGTATAAAAAAGGACCTATGCATAAATTTCCAGGAAAATAACCTCCATTTAATACAAGAGGTAGTTTTGATGATAATAAAATTGCTCTTTTATCATCCTCATTAGGTGAATTGTTATTAACCATTGCACAGTAATCCGAATAATTTTCAGTGTATTTTTGTTTCTTTTTTAATCACCTTATAAAGTTTGGAAAGCATACCTTTATTGGCTGTTTTCTGCCAGATAGATAATAATACTCAAAATTTGATCAATTTAGGAACAGAAATTTTTATCCTCAGTAGCATTGATTTAATTTTATTATCCACAAATTGCCTATAAGTTTGTACCTCTAACCACATGTCATTACCTAAACCATATTTATCTATTAAGTAATCAACTGAATGCAACTTGTCATTAATCAACAATTGAAACCAATATATCAGATTATTTTCTTTAAATTATTTAAGCATTTTTATTGCTTTTTTCGACCTTTTGTGCATTTCGACCACTGTTTGTGCTTATATTATTGTCATATTACCTGTTTTCTCTGTTTTTCTGAGCTTAATTTGTTGACTGCACTTCTTAGCTTAAGTTTTGCTTATAAGTTAACCAACAGGTTAATACACTCAAGTGTACTAGCCTTTGATAGCATTTAGTCAAAAAACCAAGCATTTACTGTATTTTCTGTCTGTGTGTGTAAAAAAACTAAAAAAAACCCAAAAAAATACTTCTGCTTTCCTAACTTTCCTAGCTAGTTTTTCAAGTGATCAGATTTGCTGATCCCTGGGCTTTGTATTTGGTTCCTGTGTTCCTCCATTTTCTTGTGTGGCCAGAGGGAAGTTTCTTTACTCACCAGTGAGAGTGGGGAGTACTGAGCTGCCTGTTTGTCCTCAGAGGAGTGGTTAGAGACAGCAACTGGTAATTCATTGGCCATTTTGGGTCATTTCCTGTTTTTTCCAGCCCCCTGCTATAAAGCACGCTTTAGCACGGAGTTGCTACAGGAGCACACAAGAGCAGCGGCGGTTAATCAAGGTTAAACTATTCGGGCTACCTAAAGTCCACTCTTCAAATTTTCCCTTAAAACATCCTTCCCTGAACTGTACTGCTGATCTAACCAGCGTATTCTATATCTAAAAAGCTCAGCTCTACTTGATTCCTAAGTAGAATATTCTCTATCTGTAAAGCCTAGCACTTGCTCCTAAAGTACTTTTTTACTTGATATAGCACTTTTATTATACATAGTACCCCACCAGCCAAAACCCCATTCGATCACACATCCCCCGGAGTCTTTTAAAGTCCTTGTCTATTCCTTCTAGCATGTCGAGGGATCAGTTGCTAGTGTCCTCTCCTGCTCAGCTGGTGAATCTGGGAATATTGAGGCAATGTTACAATTGTCTCATGTACATGGACAACCCTCTCCTTCTCCCATAAAACACAAATACATGCGAGAGATGCAACTATATAGCCAAACTGGAGGCTGAGCTCTCTCAACATAGGACTGGTAAGACCAGACAGGAGGAGAAGGTAACCACACACACCACAAACCCAGTCTCACATAGTACTATCACAACTTCAAATCATACACATAAATACACAAAGACATATTCGGAGGCTCTGATCAAAAATCTACCAAAACAGCAGAGGCCACCAAAGCAGACACCCAAACAACTGCCACCTCAGGACACAACACATGCAACACATAGCCAACATAGTCAGTGTGCCAAACAGTCACAGCCCTTAAGGCCAAACACAATGCCAGACACACTCGTCATTGGTGACTCCATAGTCAGACACACTGACATCCCGCTCACCAGATTGAACAAGGAAAAGGTCACAGTAAGCTGCCTGTTGGGCGCTAGAATCCGCCACATAATGCAAGCACTCAGGTCTCTCAACAGCAGGTACAAGTACGACTCTGTCATTGTCCATGCTGGTGTGAACGACCTGAGATGTACCTCCTTGGACTACATGAAAGAGACATAGAGGAGCTCTCTGATTATGTAGCCCAGGCAGGTATGACCCTGACCTTGAGCAGTATCCTACCTTCACCAAGAATGATGCCACAATACAGAGACAAGATGATCAGCTTTAATAATTGGCTTAAACTCTGGTGTCATTCAAAGGGGATCCAATGTCTGTCTGCCTGGGATGACATGCTGGACAAGCCACGCTGCTTCGCAAGGGACGGCTTGCACCTGTCACCCCTGGGCTTCCGGATATTGGCAAAGGCTCTTGCCACCCCCATAGTGCCTTTTTTAGACAAGGCTCAAATTCTAAACCTACCACCCTAGAACACAAAAAAGGAAAAAAAACTAAGGGTAATGCTGCTCAATGCCAGAAGTCTCAACCTCAAGATGCACGCACTCGAGGCCCTTCTCAGTATGGAGAACATCGATGTCTGTGCTGTGACTGAAACCTGGTTCAAGGCTCCCGAGAGCACCCCGGCACAGTCAGGCTTTACCTCATATCATGCGTTCCGGCCCCAAAATCCAGAAAACACCAAGAAAGGAGGGGGGGGTGTCTATATTCATCAAGAACACCCACACCTCAAGTTTGGTGGCAATGCACGATGCATCGGAGACCATCCAGGTGCAATTAACCATAGGCAAGACTGCTCTGCAATTTGTAGCATGTTACAGGCCACCCTCTCAATCTCAGGAACCTCACATAGCTTTCCTGAAAACACTGGAGGGGATGGGGATAAATGTATCTCCAAACACCATCATACTAGGTGATTTCAACTACTCAAATATAGACTGGGATCACTACTCAAGCCCCAACACTCTAGCCCAAAGGTTCCTAGAGTTCATAAACTCAAATGCCATGGAACAACTAGTCATCATCCCCACAAGAGGAGATAACATACTAGATCTCATCATCACGAACATGGGGTCACGATGTTCAACACCGGAAGGATACCCTTCACTGGTGAGATCAGACCATAAACTAATCTCACTGGAAGTCCACATCCCGCCACCACCTGAGATAAAAAAGACCACAGTGAAGAACTTCTCAAAAGCCGACTTCACACTTCTAAAGGCTAGTGTGGTCTCTTTTAAGGCCCCTGAGACTGCAGAAACCATTACTCAAGTCACCAAATCACTTACAAATGCCTTCTACCAGCACCTACAGGACTGCATGGATCAGGCAATCCCAAACAAAACAAAGACCCTTTGTACCAAAGGCAAGCTTCCAGTTTGGTGGACCCCAGCCATAAACAAGCTCTACAACAAAAGGAGGAAGCTACTACAAGATAGAGCAAAATCCTTAAAAGGGAAAACACCCTTGATCATTATAAGTAAAAAATTAAGATCTCTCATAAAATCATCCAAGGCAAATTTTGAGAGAAAAGTCACTAAGGACTCAAAGGACAATCATAAGGCCTTCTTTAGCTATGTTAGAAACCTGGGAGGAAACTCCCAGATATGCTCAGAATTAGTTAAAAATGATGTAAAAATTACTGAATCTACAGACATTGCCAACATACTGGCTGACAGGTTCAGTGCAAACTCTCTCCCCAAAAGGTGAGATATCTATACCAGAGAATTATAGCCCCAAACATCTCTAACGCTCAGGTGAGAACTGCTCTCTCCAAGGCAAAAAACACAGCATCCATGGGACCAGATGGTGTCCCCGGATGTGTGCTCCACGAACTCAATGAGGAACTAAACCCGCAGTTAGGGCAGCTGTTTAATCTTAGCCTCACCTCAGGATACGTGCCTAAGGAGTGGCGTATGGAAACTGTGGTCCCACTTCACAAAGGAGGTGCCTCCACCGACCCGGGAAATTACCGTCCCATCAGCTTGACAAGCTTGATCTACAAAGCTATGGAGAGGATCATAATGGAACTCATAAATAAAGACATAGGAGACTTGCAGACTTTGGATCCGACCCAGTTTGGTTTTGTCAAGGGCAGATCATGCCTTTTAAACCTGGTGGACTTTTTCGAAACAGTGACCAAGGCCATTAATGAGGGAAAGGCAGTCCACACAGCCTACCTCGACCTGGCAAAGGCTTTCAACACAATACCCCACTCAGGTATCATTGAAAAACTCATCAGCTTAAATGTAAACCCATACGTCACAAGATGGGTTGCAAATTGGCTAAATGACAGAACCCACAGGGTCAGAGTTGCTGGCGCCATGTCAGACTCAAAGCCCGTCACAAGTGGTGTCCCACAGGGCTCAGTCCTGGGCCCTCTCCTGTTCGGCATCTACTTTTCAGAAGTACAAGCAAACACAGGAGGATTATGGCTGACAAAATTTGCAGATGACTGCAAACTGGGCGCCATAGTTGAGAACACATCTGACACAGCTATCCTTCAGAAGGGTCTTATAGAAATGGAAAACTGGTGCCAGAACCATGGCCTAAAGTTAAACGCCAAAAAATGCATAGTCATACCCTTCGGGAAAAACAAGGTTACCCCTAGCTACCATATAGGCAGGAACCCACTAAGCACAGAAGAGGTTATCAGGGATCTGGGTACTCAGGTTGACAGTAACCTTTCATTTGATACTCACGTTGCCAAAGTAGTTAGGAAGACCTTCTACATTGCCCACCTGATCATGAAGGGATTCACATCTAGATCAAGGGAAGTCATCGTCCCTCTGTACTCATCACTCATCAGGCCAATGATTGAGTACAATGCCCCATTCGGAATGTATCTGACACGACACCTGCAGCAACTGGAAAGGCCCCAAAAGTTCCTCACCAAAAGGATAAAGGGTCTCAAAAATATGTCCTATGCTGCCCGACTGAAGGAACTTCAGCTCTACCCAGTCGCTTACCGTCTGCTCAGAGGTGACCTGTGTCTGACATACAAGGCCATGTCCAACCCAGAATTGATGAACATGCTTCACCTCAAAAAATCTAGATCCCTCAGAACTACAAGGGTGGGAGACTTAAACCTTGACACGGTTATTAATAGGACGTGCTGGAGGAACAGATTCATCACCCAGAGACTCCCTATGCTGTGGAACAAAATTCCGGCACATGTGAGGCAGAGCACCTCACTGGAGTGGCTTTGTTCAAGAGAAATCTTGACCAATGGATGGGAGATCGCAGATATACCCCAGGGATTATCTCAGTGTCACTGCTTGACAGAGGCACAGCAAAATAATGGGCATAGTATCCTCCAAACTAAAGGGGTGGTGAAAGCCACAAAACTCTGGCTAGGCTTATAAATGCCCTTGGGCAGATAGCCTAGTATGAACCTATGAACCTATGAAATAAATAATCGTTGACAAGTTTGAAAAAGAAATATTATTTTGAGTACAATCAATAAGAAATAGAAGAAATATCCAAGCTTTATGTTAGGTTTCTATAAATAAAATTTCTAAATGTCTTTAATAAAAAGGAAATGTAATAAGAATTACTTATTTGATATTTATTAGCATAAAATAGTCTTTTAAAACCAAAAGAAAAGGATTATTTAATATTAGATTTCGGTTAGAATTTAAAAAAATGACTAGATTTTAAACAAAGATTTCCTTGAAACTCTTTCCATTTAGCTGTATAGTAATCATTAGTCCAAAAAGATATTGTCTTTATAACTGAAGATATAGAATAAAGTTCTAGGTCTGGTAAACTAATTCTCCAAGTTGAACAATCTCTAATGTGATGAATTAAGGCTATTCTGGGTTTATTAGGAAACTAAAGAAGCTTTAAAATTAATGAGTTGAACTCTTTTATGTAAGACCTCAGGGGAGGTAAAGATGGTGACTGTATGATGTATAAATTGTTTGTTAAAATAAACATTTTGATTATTGAAAGTCTCTCATCCATAGTAAAAAAATCTTATTCCATTTGTTTATTAGACTCTTTATAGTAATTAAACTATTATTCTAATTTAAATGTATTATTTCATTAATACCACCAGCTAATACTTTCCCTAAGTACTTTATTTTATTCTCTTGAGCTATATATTTAATAAATCTCATATTCAAGTTATCAATATTAGAATTTATAGAAAATGTTTTTGTTTTATTATCATTAAAAGAGAGACCAGAATTTCTTTGAAAACATTCCATCACCTCAATAGCAGCAGAGAGAAACCAATTATTTCCATTCACAAATAAAAGAATGTCATCTACAAACAACTGAATTTTTTATGTCAGATCAGTACTTATCCTTATACTGTTAACTTCTGAATGTAATCTTATATAATTAGCAAATGGCTCCATAACTAGAATAAAGAGTAATGCTTAGTTCCTTTAAGAATTTGAATGGGCTGTGATGTATATGTACCTTTTTTAACAAAGGCATGGCAGCCTTTATAAAGTAGTTTAATAAGTTGCATAAAATTACTAGAGAAGTTATATTCTAATACATGTAGAAGATATTCCCAATTAACAGAATCACAAGCACTGTCTATATCTAGACTAAGGTCAAATTATCTTTTGAATTATTTGCAAAATCAATTATGGCTATTATTCTTTTAATATTATCATATAAGTTTCTATTTAAAATAAAACCAGTTTGATCTTCATATATCAAAATTGGTAATTGTTTCTTTAATCTTTTTAGCATGGATTGACATAAATATTTTATCATCTATTTTAAAAGTGAAATTGGCCTATAAGAAAAACATGTAGTAGGATCTTTGTCAACTTTTTAAGATAGGAAAAATAAGAAACCAGTCCTTTACTTAATGAAAAAAAAACTTTATGTACTATAATTATGTATTCTTTAGGCATTAGTTTATATATTTTGGGGATGATACCATCATTACCTAGAGCCTTATTATGTTTAAGCCATTAAACTGAGTTTGAATTGCAGACATCAAGATTGATTTATTAATTATTTCCATTTGGTTATCTGATAACTTTTTTGTATATTTTATGAAAGTTTTGACTACTTCTTTAGAATCTATTAATACATTTTTGATTAATTTTATTAAAATTAATTCTAAATTCTTTCAATATATATTCTATTTCTGTAAGCTTTTTCCTTCTTTTGGGTAAATGCATTTCTTTAATATGGCTAAATTTACTAAATATTTTATTTCTAATTGCTAAGCTATGCATAAACTTTTGATTAATAGATTTTTTAATTTTGAACCTCTCCAAGTTAATAATAGTTTTATGATTTAAACTCTCTAAATATTTACTGTTTAAGTCATTCATTTCCTCTATCTTGTTAGTCTTATCTTCTTAATCATATAGTTTTAATTTATCGAGTTTTTCTTGTATTTCACTCATTGTTTTATCCCATTTTTTCTTATTCATATACCAATTAGTGATTCTCTCAAAAAAGTATGCTTTCAGTGCATCCCACACATATATTTCAGAGATATCATTCATGCAGTTAAATATAATGAAGAACTGAATTTCCTTTAAAAGAAAGCCTTTAAAATCCTTTAGGTTGGTTATATACGCTAGTATTCTCCTAATCTGAATGTTGTTATTAGTTATGAGCATCAATTCAAAAGTTATAGTATTATTTTACCAGTAGAATTAGTAAAATAACTACCCCAACCCTAAAAATAGATAACAACCAAGAAGACATCCCCACTCAATTTAATAAATACTTTACAGAAACTATCCAGACCCTTGCAAACAAGCAAACCTATGACAACATCCCCAACCCTGCAAATCCACCCCCCACCCCCAACTAACAATTGTCCCAAGTTCAGCTTCCACCCAGAACCAACCAAATCCATTGAAAAACTACTCTGCAAGCTCAAACCAATGTCTCTAGCAAATTCCCGAAATAAAGAAAACTCAATCC
>NW_025054742.1:0-8450 GCF_019279795.1 Protopterus annectens
ACACACAGTACAGATAGGTGTGGCCTTGCAGAAGGATATCCATGCCACAGTGGAATCACGGTAACCACAGGACTGTGTGTGGCATATGTGTGTACTGCAACCATGTACAATGTGATATGTATTGGGGACCACTATCCATGTGATAGTCAGTGGGTGAATGTTGTTATGCAAAGGTGATGTGCATGCACCATGTGTCATGCATCCTGATGCCATGATCATATGAAGTATCCACCCCTGACACCCATATGGTTGGTATCGGTATGAGCTGGTGGAGCAATAATGGGCTTGGTATGTAGGTGTGGGAAATCTAGGCATGGACAGTACTCTGTGACAGCATGTTCTGTATGTAAGCATATAGTGAACATGAGTGGCCCTATGACTGAGGACTGTGTAATGCAATATGTACCTGACATGTAGTAGGTACTATGGTATGCTGGCACCACTGTGTGTACAGTCCATGAGCCACATAGCATAACATCCTGAGACACAGGGTATGATGTGCAGGTGGATGTGTATGTTGTCAATACCAGAATGTGGAATGTTGCTGAAAGGCAATGTGAGGACAACGTATGATGTGTCAGCCTCCATACCATCCTCAACTGCCCATGCAACTGTATGACAGGTGGCCAGCATGTGTATGTGCCTTGCTGTGGCATACACAAGCCCAACACGGGTGCTAGGAAAGGACTGGAGGCCATCAATGTGTGTGGGAATCACGTTCCTGAGGATGTGCCCCATTGCCATGCAGAATGGTCCAGTCATGGGTGTATGACTATAGTCCCACTTGCAATGCAGTGCCACCCTGTGTAGTCGATAAATGCCGCTGTCGGCAGTCAGGGTCCACAATGTCCGACAAAAGGCTAGCAGTGAATATAGTGGCCTGGTGGGAGACATATACCGAACAGGTTGGTGGGACATTACAGCCAGGGACATTGGAAGGTGACATTGGGCCAGTGTCCCAGGACATATTGTGTGCATGTCAGTACTGTGTATGTGACCACAGGGACACTACGATGTCCATGTGGATTGCGACCCTGTAGTGAGTGAGAGGGTGTATTGTCGGTAAATGACGCCATCACGTTGCCAACATTAGCTCGGTCTGCAATGCTTGGGTGACTATTGTATGTGACATCAGATGTGGATGTTGCCAAAGAATACTGACATACCACCACAATGCCTGAGGCCCCACACCAATGTGCGGCAGTCATGTTTAGGTAGCTAGCCTTGGGGATGTGATGATGGACCTCGGGGACCCACCATGGCTGAAAGTGATGCACCTCACACATGTGAATGTACACCACTGTGCAACAGCCTGTACATGTGGTTGTACATCATATGTGCATGGAACATGACCACCACAGTGGCGTCTGTGAACTGGTCAGTACCGCCATGTCTCTGTGTGGAATAGCATGATTCCTGCAATTGTGTACATGCTACTGCAGCACTGTGGTATGTGTCACCATATGTATGTGCAGTGTCCATCTGCTTGGGTGTCATGTTGTTAACAACTGCTGTCAGCAGTCGTCCGTAGTAGTTGTTGTAGTACACATGTTCCGTGCATGCTGTGATGGGTGTGTTTCCAGGGTGTGGCTAGCAAGGCCGTGTAGCATATGTGTTGAATCCACCAAGAGGGATAACCCAGGTGTGTCACACCAGTCACATGGAGGTAGTGTTCATGCTAAGGGTAGTGTAGGTATGGTATGTGTTGTGTATTGTTTCATCCAGCTGAGCTGAGTGCATGACTCAAGCATGTGTAGGTACATGGGTGTCTATCAGGGAAGTGTGGGTTACTGTCAGCACACAGCAGTGGTAGCTGTCTGAGGCCCAATGTACACTATAACAACAGACGGTATGTAACCTGTGGTGTACACTGTCGACTCTGTCGCGTGTTACAATGTGTATAGCGGTCACAAACACGGTTATCTGCACATGGAGCACCTATGATGCATTGTGTTAAGCAACTATCCAGGATGTGTGCAAAACACTGTGTGATGTGTGAACCCCTCATCTGTGGGTGTTCGGTCCAGGTATGTGCCTGGAAAGGTGCGGTCCGTGTACAATCCATGTCGCGGGTGTGCTGCAGAGCATGGAGGCAGGTCCCAGTCACCGCAGAGATATGTGAGTGGTGCAATAGTGTGTGTGCCCCGCTTGTGTGCATCACAGTGGAAGATGCAAGCATTGTTCCACATGACCCCATGCCGTGCCTGCCAGTTACAGCCCTGCCGGTGACAGTTATGTGAAACTGCCAGAGAGGCAGTATAGCATGTGATGATGTACATGTGTGCTCTACACCCCAGGCCGATGGCTGCAGGTCATGAGTGCCACAGCATTGTGTTTGACCTGGACTGTCATAGCGGTCAGATACCACATGCCTGTACAATAACAGTAGGAGCATAGGCAACTGTTGCAGTGACACAGTAGGTCAATGTACCGTGTCCCCGTGTCCAGACCACGGTCGACTGTACACCATGGCTAGACACACACCCAGAGGGCTATAACACTGGTGAGCCATTGCATGTCCCGGTACACGTAGTCTGTGTATTGCCATCACAGGGCAGTCACAATAACATGATGTATGAGAGATATATTGTACCAGGTGATGTGACATGTGCGTATGTTGAGTTTCAGAGGTGTTCACCCATCCGCAACATCTCAGTGCATGATGCCTTGTGTAACATGATGTGTGGAACTGCAGTGTGATTCACAACAGTCATCCGTGACTGGTGTGTTGTGAATGGTGTAACCCATGAGTCTGCGGGATATACACTGATGTTGGCTGCCATGCTGGGGGCCACCAGTGGTGCCTACAGTGGTCATACAGACATATTGCATACATTGTTCTTGCAGGAATGTCCATTGTTGTAGATGATGTGTTACTACGTGATGGTAGGTGTGTGTTGTGAATGTTACCCATCCAGACGTGACCGTCAGGTGCAGTCATGGTTGTCGACAGCATCACCCCCATCCACAGCTGTCAGCACCCTGTCCCCAGAATGGGTAACAGTAGCCCTCGTACTGTGTGACTAATGTGCAGATCGTAGAACACCTACTACTGGCTGCCTAACAGTGTCATCTAGGAAGGGTATATGATGGCTGGAATACGCTGCTCCAATGTATAAATATGATATCCCAATGAATTACAATGATTCCCATCTAGTAAGCCATGGCTGGCATGTAAACCGTGTACAACAATGACTGTGTGACAGACCCTTCCAATGTGGTGGCGTGATGAACCTGCACCCGTTAGAACACCAAATGAGATGCGTTGCAGCGTAATGATGTACAACTGACAGCTATGGGCACAGCATGGATGCAGAAGCACATCTCCCACAGGCAGTACCGCTGCTGTGGTAGGGGCATTATGCAGTACATGTGACAGTTGCTGTATTGCCACATGTACGACATATCCGTCATATAGGGGTAGCACTGGTACGTGGCGGTTGGACATGCCTGTACATACGACCATGTCCCACAGGATATGTGTTAAGTGTGTACAACACCTGTCGTACCATCAGCAAGCTGTGAAGTGTATGACTGCCAGTGTACCTGTGTGACATGTTGTGCAATGGGTGCAAAGGTACCCAGTAGCGCATTACATGCTCACATGTCCTGCACAGGTGCATAGCTTGACAATACAATACAAATAGGGTGTTGGATAATAGCAACCCACAAGAGGTGATGAGTATGGGTGGCAATGCACTATCACCTTTCGGGTAAGGTGTGCATGTCCATGACACATTAGCACCTGAGATGTTAGCAGTACAGCTGTACAGGACGGCATGTATATTTGATTACAAATACCCTTGCATGTTCCACCAGTGGCCTGTTGACAGACAGACATCAACACAATGTGCAGCATTGACATGTGCACAGCATCACCTGGCTACAGTAGAACAGGGTTAATGTGTTGCCATGTGCACAGAACATCAGCGCCAGCTACAGTCGAACACGGTATGTGTTGAACCCCACCGTCATTGTAGCCCATGCCACAGAGACATGTTATGCATCTGTGTATGCGGCTGGGAATGGACCTGACCTAGCAGTATAGCTGTGTCAGTGTTGCGAACAACATACCGAATGGGCTGTGTGTGTGAGGTGTGTGTCATAAGTGTATGGTCTGATGGATGATTCCAGCATTGCCACCGCTATGTGAACATCCCCGTCCCCATAAATGAATACCTAGGCTTTGCTCAACACCATGTTCACTGTGGAAGGGATGGTGCTGTGCGGTGCACCCGCCAACATGGTGGTGACAGCAGGCACTGGATGTAGACATATGAGGTACCCATGTCAGGTCGGGGTACCATCCATGTGCACGGGATATCACCGTGTGGGCATATACAGCACTGTGTTGAACAATATTACAGCACATAGCACCTGTCAGGGGTAATGTTTATGAATGGATGTGCGATACCAGCATGCACCATACACACCCCCACCATGCAGCATGCTGCCTACCTTGCAGAAGGACATTGTCCACACCATGATGATGGACATGCGACATGTCCATATACCCATATAAATGACATATGGAATGGACAGCCACCATCCCAATACTGGTATTCCACAGGCTGGACACATCCCTGTGCCATATATGTGATATACCCTGCCATACCATGCAACCCTGTCCATCAAGGCTGCGTGCCATCACAGTCATACATGGTGCGATGGCCACATGGCACATGCACTATCAACTGACTGGATCAGTAATGTGGCACTGATGCACCTTGTGGTGTCACAATTGCTGTGTGACAGTGTGTAAAACGTGTGCGCACATGCTATGTTTGACCATCCCTGCAAATGTCATATGATTAGACATTGTCCCATGTGTATCACATGTGCAATACAGGCGGCCGTGGCAGGATGTCCAACACCCGTGCAGTGCTGAGTAGATGTATATCTCAAAACATATGCATGTACAGGTGTCCATGTGTATGTGTGCAGTGCCACTGCTGACGTCCATAACGGCTGCGTCTGTGATGCTATGTGACATATACACAGCATCCAGGTGAACAGTAGTACTGTGGACACATCGGGCCAAGTGCAGAGTGGTAAGAGCACAGGTGCAGGAAGGTACACATGTCCACAGCAAGTTACCATCTACATGGAGTATGTACAGTGTGATGAGTTGACACAGAGATATGATATGATATCCACTGCATAGGTGTGACAGGTGTGACAGCAACACATCAGCTGTGTCAGTGTCATGATGCGTCTCAGAGATTACTGTGCAGATGTCGTACATGTCATAGCAATGTATGTTCAGCGGTATGCCAGTACATCAGTGTGAATGTGACCTGTCACCATCATTATGTCTTACAGATAATGCCACGTTCATGACTCCCAGCCTTCAGCCGCCAGGAGGATGAAGTCATCATACCATTGCTCCATGACAACTATGACGTGCTGTTCAGCCATGTGACACAGCAAGCGCAGCAGTGGGATGACCTGTGGCAGGATATACGCAGGAGGGTGAATGACGTTGGTGGCAACAACCACACCTACCAGCAGGTACGCCGACACTGCATGGACCTCATTTGGCATGCGAAACAGCGTGCCACTGCAATCGCCAGAGAACAAGGTGGAACAGGTAGTGGGCCACCAACCCAGCCCCACTCACACACACAGAGGAGCTACTGGCCAGTCTGGGGACACCCAGGGAACAGCATGCAGAAACACTAGCCGCCATCGTGGAGGTGGGTGTCTCCCAACCAATGAGCCTGGAGTTGCCTGGTAAGTCAGTCCTGCATATGAGTATGATATCCACTGTAGTTGCAGGTGTCACTGTACATCATGTAAAGTAACAACACATGCCAGGTATATGGGCACACAAGCCGCATACTACAGTATGCTATGTTGTGTATGCAGACGTGTGCATACCATATGCTATCACACAGGTACATGATGTCACATGCACAGTGTGAACTGTGGCTGTCATACAGTCATGGATAATGTTTATACTGTTGTGTCACCCCTATACAGGTACCTCTGGCGTGTCGCACAGACATGGGTCCATCGCAGGTGAGACTGTTGTCAGTATCAGGCATGTTACAGTGTAGAGTTATTTGCCATGTGGCCAGGTATAACATGCACACCTGGGTTTAGTTCCAGTCACGTTATACAGGTTGCACCACCAGACACACATATGCCACCCGTGTGCAGTAGATACAACCATTATTATACACGGCATGAAACCACAGTACCTGTCAATGTGATATGCGGTCAGCTATGCATACCACGGTGAAGGTGTTCTACAATGGATGCATATGTAGTATGCATTGGAACAACATTGGTACGCACACAGTACCACACAGTGAGCAGTGATCTGGGCAGCACACAGGTGTCACCAATGTGACATATGCCCCTACATTGTGTGCACACATTGTGACATGCCACCCAGCATGTCCCAAGCATGTGTTGCTCTGTCTGCAATATTGTCACACCATCACATGACCTACACCCGACATAACAAACATCCACACTGTTGTCTGCATAGCCCTGTGGATTGTGACACCTCTGACATGTATGGGTGTATGTCACATGGGACACCACAGACATGTGTACAAGATGCCCATCACACACAATTGTCCAAGTCCCGTTCACACATGGCCATGGGTGATAGCCACAGGCATGTTGCCACACAGTACGCCTGATGTGGATAGACCCCGTTGCACATTATCCACACATAGTGCAATCATAGCCATAGTGGACCACCTGTACATTTGATGTGTTACACCGGACAACCGGAATGCCTGTCTGCAGCCACCAGAGGTGTCACTGATGTCTACCATATACGTGCTGTGGAACAGCATGACTGTGTTGCAGTCATGGCAATGCAATGCGTCCATGTTATGCATAGCGTCATGTTGCCATGCAGTGGCACAGTGCCAGTACTCCACACTGTATAGCTATGTACACGGCTCACACTAACCACACCTGCACATACATATGTGCTAAACATGCATTCTATCTGTAGGCTGTACACACAACACTGCACTGTGAAGCCCATTATGATGCAGTGCATGTGGCGGGACACCATTTTGTCACAAAATGCCATGTTATGCATGTCATGTTCCCATGCGTGGCACAGGCCAGTTACATGTATAGAGTACGTACTACATGTTAATGTGCTAAACCATTATTGTTGACACCACATGATGTACCCATTGATGCATGCAACACCATTTTGTTGATACATGCACTGCACTTATTACATGTCTATGATGTGTGTGACCTGTTTGTCATGGTGTCATGGTGTGCATACAAACTATGTTTGTGTCTGATGTACTGTTTCCCCTGTGTGTGTGTGCGGTGGTATGTTTTTTGTGAGTGTTCTGTGTGTGTAAATGTGTCACGTGGTGGTGTGTCTTTTGGGGTGTGTCTGTGTCTGTCTGTGTGTCTGTCTGTGTGTGTGTGTCTGCGTGTGTCTGTGTGTGTGTGTCAGTGTGTTATGTACCTTACAGTATGTCTTTGCATTCACAGGTGGTGTAGGTGCGTTACCCTCCTGCGGTCCATCTGATGTTAGTGTCCCCACAGATACTAGCGGTGATGACCATATGCATGAGGTATAGGCAGGGTTGTCAGGGGCAGTAGCTGCGCCATTGGTTACCTTCCCACCTATGTCCCCTCATCCCGCCGGTTCTGATGCCGACACATACCACATCACCGTTGCCCATAGAGGAAGGACAGTCAGCGTCTGTTGGCATTGAACAGGAATGTGTGGTGGCTACAGAAGGTGTGACTACACACCATGTTGCCAGAGTCATGACTGTTCATGTGCCACACAGGCATGTGGCTGGTGCTGCTCGTGGAGGACCTCTGGCAGACATGCACCTGCAGTACAGGGCACAGCAGCTGGTATCACCAGATGCATGTTCCAGACTGTAATGGCGGCACAGGCCCTGCAGAACAGCAGAACCAAGAAGGGCAGAGGCTGCAAGGGCTGCAATCCGTACCCCAAATGACAACATCCCAGTCATTTGGGTTGTACTCAACATGCAGCAGACTAATGTTTTCAGGTGCAGCATGCATTGTGATGGTTGGTATTTGGGGGTTACAGTGTAGCACCATGTTGGCTGAAAACCCGAATCCCTCCTTTGGGGTACTCACATGCCTCAGGGACCACTGTTATCGGTCCCCGTGTGCTGTGGACTACCCACAGGCACATCTGGCAATAGCGCATACAGTACCCACCTGCCTGGACACCACTGACCCCAGTCCATACACCTGGCGCTGTGGTCGGTGCCCCAGGCTCGTGGACAGAGCGTCACTCATAGGGAACCACGGTATGGTGACATGGTGCAGTGTACACAGCGTGCTGGCCACTGACTTTTTCACCTGTCAGCTGTGGGGCTGTGCAGCAGTGGACCCTGTAACATACAGGTATTCGTGACACCACTTTGGGACACCCATGTGTGCAGATACACCCTGTGGTCAGCACCCTCACATAC
>NW_025054743.1:0-8750 GCF_019279795.1 Protopterus annectens
TGAAGTTCACCCGTTTGGCGTCCTGAGGCGGCATGCACGAGCTCACGCCGTCTGCTGTCGGACCCATGCGTCTTGATTTGAGATGTTGGCGTTCCGCGATCCACTGGCTGTTGAATTTGTGCAGTGTTTTGGGTGCTACCTATGTTGGAGTCACATGGGATACTACCCATCTGTTACATTTACACATTACAGGCGGACATGTTTGTGTGCGATCCATTTCACTGTGTGTAGGTAGGGAGGTGTCAGTCCATAGGGCCTCACAGCTGTCAGAGTATGTGCTATCGTTCCCTCTTTGCCAAGGCATAGGCATATTGGAGTGCGCCTCCGATCTGCCTACTGGGGCTGGCACAGTGTGTTCATGGCGCTGAACGCCCTGTGCCTGTGCTTGCCTTGGCAGTTGTGGCGGGCTTGGGTGGTCCTACACCATTGGCGTCCCTGCAGCAGCTGTTTCGCGCAGGATCATATTATGTAGCATAGCACATACTATGAATATGTGGGCACATGTACCTGGAGAGTACTGCAAGGCTCCGCAGATGTATCCAAGCACCCGGAACCGTGATTTCAACATCCCAAACACACGATCTATGATTATTCTGGTTTGTGCGTGTGCCTCATTATGGGCGTTCTTGCATGTGTGTGTGTGCATTTCTGATGGGTGTCATCATCCATGGCTCCAATGCGTAGCCAGCATCCCCCACAAGGTGACCTTGTGTGATGTCTCCCCTGGCGAATACATGAGATACAGCTGTAGAGGCATGCCAGATATGGGAGTCGTGGTAGCTGAGGCTGCCAGCCACACACATCCATGATTATGCCTGTGCATTGCACCTGACCACGACCTGGGCAATTGATGGAGGGGAATCCTCATGCGGTTTATGTAGCGTCTACCCTGCTCCCCGGGTGCTGACTTGATTTCTTTAAGTGTGCGTACAGTCTATAAGCACCCAGTACCTCCGGTATTGTTAATTGCCACCACGGGTTAGGTAAGCGCATATTGGGCTATCCAACTCCTCCTGAGATCTGGGGAAGTATATACTCATGGGCATGTAAGTAACATATGGCATCCAGAAACTAGTGTAGTACCCTGGATGCTGATGCCTGTGAGATGCCTCTATTATATCCCGGTTGGCCTTTGAAAGGGTACCTTTGCCAGTATTCACAAGCTTACACATACCTTTGTGTCCACTGGGATGGGCTCCCTCTGTTGTCTCTTTGTTGTCAGGCGTGGCCCGGCACAGCTCCACTATTTGCTGTAACATGTCCCTGTCCACCCTGTAACACTCTACTATCTCCAGGTCTTTTACCTGCAGCCCTGGTAGGTCACCCTTGGTCTGAACACTCTCCTTCTCCTCTGGGGCCCTCACGGTGTAGCTGTCGGCACCCTCCTCCACAACTCCGTCTGTCTCTGTCTTGTCATGCCGATGCATCACGGCCACGGCGGCACCCAACATATACATTTTAAAAGTTCCCGTGTGTTTACACCCGAGAAAGTGCAGCGTTTGGGAATACGCTGGCCAGCTGTGTGTTGTTGTGCATTCACACTTTATATACTGTTGTGCTGTGCACCCAGTGATGTCATTGGGTGTGTCGCGTACGTGCATTATGTCTGTGGATTATCTTCCGTGTTTTACCGTTGCAACTGCGCTGTTGCCTTTGGTGTTGCATTACACTTGCCTGCATTGGCTTAGCTTTGCACCTTACCTTACTGTTTCTGCCGCATTGCACCTACTATTGCCTGGGTGCATCCTGCAGGCTTCCACATGGCATATCATGCAATTTTGTCTGCCGCCGCCCGTCTTTGCTACCTCTGTACTTGGCTGTGCTATATCGCTTCTTTGCTCTTTTGCATTTCTGCTACATCCCCTACTTTGTTTACATTCCTTATGCCTCCCCTTTCCGCGTTTCACGGGGATTCTGCATACCAGAATTGTCAGCTGCCGCCGATTGCCCTTCGGTGGGTTGATTGGTGTTGATTGCTCATTCGACTCCAATTACACTGCTTCCGCGCATTTCCTCATATTCTCCGCATCACCATCCTGTAACCATGGTTGTTGGCCAGGCCGGCCGTCACATGACTGGGTTAGAGGCGTGGTCATCCTGGGTACGCATATGCATCTGTACACGCGCATTGTGTAGCCTCTCCAAGCGCATCTATTTCCTCACGCTACGGTCCTGATGCTATGATGTGCATTGTACAGCCCATGTTTGCTGGAGCTCCAATGTGCTTCCTCCTACTGTGGCACACCCCTCTGCGATTGACATGTATTCCTGTAAGCCACTCCTCGGTGTATTACCGGCTGCGCCCGTTTGGTGCAGCCTTACACTAAGCGAGGGTTTTGCGATTCAGTATTATCTGCCTCATTTGCATGGCATTGACTACTAATACATGGTTACGGCGCCGGACACCGCTGCCAATCATGGCAACCCTTGGACTGTGGTTGTGGCTTTCCATGCATACTATGGTGTATTGTGGCTGTGATGCTGATGTATCTTATAGTGCTCTTTTATGACATTGTCATATTATTTCATTGTTCCGCACCCTTCAGCGGACATGTCCTTAGGTTCTGCTGTGGTTTTGCGTATACCATTTTATGTCGTTATTTACATTTCCTGCATGTTTTCTTTTGACATTCTCCATTATCTTTCCACATTGGCATGTTGCACCAATTATGACACCTGGCGTTGGCAGCCTTCCGTTACTCCTATGTCATGTTTGGATCTATGTAAACCCGTTATTTTGGTTTACGTGCCGTGTCTTCACTATGCTACGCCTCGCGCCACTTAGGTGAATCGCTACTTGCCTTCATTTGCATGGTGCAACACCGCTGTAGGTGTTTAACATACCTGTAGCGGTGGCGGAGTGCAACTCTGGCTGCGTCCCGGTAGTGCACGTGGAATTGGGATGTACCTGAATCGCTCGGCGGCCATGTCTGGTGTTGTGGCACCTACGCCATGTGTGCGCCTGGCGCAAGGTTCATGAATCCCGGGGTTTATCTTTTCAAATTCCAGTGTTAGGGTTTGTTAGAAGATATATTTTTGGGTGGATACAAAAGATATCCCTAGATCCACATATCCCCTTATCTTTCCCTGTTTCAAAGCAGTCATTCAACAGAGATGCTTCAGACTTTGCTTGGGGAGCAGTTTCAGGAAAGATAACTATGCAGGAGGTGTGGGCCACCAAGGACAGGCACAAGCACATAAATAACTAGAAGATGCTTTCACTGATCAAGCTACTCAGTTCTCTGAAACACCTTTGGTCTCTGGGACTTCTTCAAATGGTTACAGATAATGCCACAATCAAGTGGTGCATCAACAAGCAAGAGGGAACTAGGTCTTACCCCCTTTGCAGACTAGCCATGTTATTTTTGGAATATAGCTTGACAGCACAATCTCACTCTATGGGCATCCTACATTCTATCAGAGCAAAACCATAGTAACTTAGTTACAAACTGACCATGCAGCCAGGACATGCAAATAAATGAAAACTAGATCAGTGGGAGATATTCAAGAAGACCTCTTTGCCTCCTGTTTGAGCAATCAACTAGCAAGATTATGTTCCAGGCCTCCATGTAATAAGGCCTGGAAGACAGATACCTTATCTTTTCCTTGCACAGGAATTTTCCTTTATGCTTTTCCACACTTTCCACTAATATCCAGGGTACTTCTGAAGATTCAGCAGGACTCCCGCAAGATCATTTTGATAACTTCCTTCTGGTCCTGGCAGCCATGATTCTCCCTTCTTTTGAAATTGGCCAGGACTATTACCACAACATCCTCATAGATTGGCTCTACTCACACAAGAGCAGGTGTGTTTGATGCATTCTGACATCAATCAACTTCAACAGACTGACTACCTGGATAATAGGTACTTTATTCCTTTTAGGCACATGTTTACTGAGGATGTACAGCAGTTGCTAATGGAGGCAAGAATGTCTGCTACTAGAAAATATTATATTAGTAAATGGAAAAGGTTTTACAGATGTTGCCAACAACATGACCAGCACCCATTCAGGGATATTTGTTCTTTGGTTCTACAAAATGTGTGTGAGTTACTATCTTTTGGCCTTTTTTATTCCTCTGTCAAGGTTCATTTATCTACTAGTTCATCATATCTACCCATGGACCTTCCTCCTTCAGTGCAGTCTCATGTCAAAATGTTCTTCAAATGGGTTTGCATAAGAGATCTGCCAAAGAAACCAGTTACCCCTCCTTGGGATCTTACTTTTGTGACAGGGAAGCTAACATGTAGTCCATGTGAACCATCTAAACTGGCTGACATGAGGTTCTTAACATGGAAAACAGGTTTTTTTTCTGATTACTCTGATCTCTGCAAATAGGAAATATGAGTTGCAAGCTCTTATTGTCAGTCATTTCCCATAGGGACAGGAATTCTTTGAGACCTAATCCTTCTTTTATGTCTAAAATTGTATAAGCCTTTGCTGTAAGACAAACTGCCCATCTTCCTGTTATTTTTTCTGAAAGTAAAATTGACACAAAAAGGATATTCTATATCTTGTATAACCACAGACATCTCTGGTACCATCCTGACAGAACTAATCTTTAAGATCTTCAGATTAATTGTTTGTTTTTTGTGAAGGTAAGAAGGGACAACTTGCGTCACAACAGAATTTTTCCAAATAGTTGTCTCCTGTTTCTTTTCTTTACTTTATTTGCTATATGAGGGAAATAGCATATATAAGCCCATTTTCTGCTATAAAATGAATCAACAGCATAAAATTGCATAATAGAAAGCAACAAGAGAATGTAAAATGCTTTGCTGTGTTCAGTACAATAATAACTGCATGCTATAAAAAGCAAACCTTGTGGAATTAGATGAACAGGTATTTTACATACATTTTCAGAGTTACTCTCTGAGCCAAGATAATCTTGGGATTTAGAGTTATCTTATTCTTATAAAAAGCTGTGTGCTTACCTAATTCTATACCTCCCAAAAAATAGTAAGTGTAGATCAGAGTGTATGTGCTGTTTCTTTAAGAAGCATATCAAGGACTGAGCATGTATGATTGCAGTAGTTAGTTTGTGCATAAGTTATTTTAGTTAATGTCAGTAAACTTTTATCGTAATGTGTTAGTATATAATAAAGCTGCTTGAACAGAACTCATGAAGACTCTTCTATTGCGTCCAAAGTAGGAGAGTGACATGGTGCTGTGTTCAGAACCAAGATTCCAGATAATAATAATAATATTCAGAGCCACAAGGTGCAGAGATGACAGTGAAGGTAACTAAAGAAAAACAAGCAGAAAAAGAGCCAGAAGAAAAGATTCAAAGGTAATGAGAATTAGCACATACTCCTTATTTTATAAAAAAGATAAAATGGAGCATTACAAAGGGCAGAAAATGCATCATTAAACAAGCGGGAGTGCACAAAAGGTTTATTAACTAAGAAAAATGTTTAAAGATTAAGATATTTGATGAAAAGATTATCAGAAAATCAAAATGAGTATGTTCAAAGTAAATGAATAATGTTTGAAGCAAAATGGGCATGTTTAGAGTAAAAGCGAGGCACAAGAAAAGTATAATGGCATGAAAAGAGATTAAACAGGCAAAACAAATATAATAAGGGCAAAAAGGCTACATTAAATGTAAATAAAGCAAGGTGACTACATGTGTTTTGGTAAAGTGGTCATCTTTTGGCATAACTATGACTTCTTGTATTATATCAAAGGGCATAAAATAGAGTTATTTGAAGTATCTCAAAGGGCGGGGATTCCATGAAGGCTTGCGAGGAGTCTAAAAGAGTAGAGTAGAAGACTCCAGCAAAGCCAACATGTCTGCCGTGAAGCTGATCCAGGAACAGCCGGCAGAGGCGTGCAACTGAGGCTCCTCTAAACTAGTCCTACACGGACAGGGCTGGGATATGCAAATTACCTCAATTGCAGGTGAAAGCCATGCAAATGAGGTAAATTTGTGATCCAGGAAACCCAAACCTGTCCGAGTAGGAGTAGTGTTATCTACAGAAATGTATTCAGTTGATAATTGAGTATGGTTCTGCAAATAGCAAAACGGAGCTGTGTCAGCTGTAAAAAAAGCATGCACTCACAGGAGGAAGCATGCCAATGTTCAAAAATATGGCCATTGGCAATGGGAAGTGATGCAAATTAAAAATAAAATACATTTTTTTAAGCCCAATTTCTGGGGTTTAACCTTAGCGCAGCACCGCGCAAATGCACTGCACCCTAGAAAGCAGAAAATGAATAATTAAGATCCACAAATGTGGATTTCATAGCTAAAATGAATTTGGTTAATGCAAGGGAATGGCAGGCTGAAGACAACATGGCCAATGAGTAGAGGTTGCTAAGGGGGGAAGCTCAGTCTAAGAGATGTAACTAAGCATTAGTAGGCAATTATATGCAAATGAGAGTTATGATAGTGCATCACAAGTTCACATAGCAAATGAGCACAGTCAGTGGAGTGTAGGTGTAGGATAAGGGGAGTAACAGAGTAGAAGATAGGTGACATCATGAGGGGGGTATTATGAAAGGAGTGCAGCTCATTGGAACAGAGTGAGATGTATCAGCTTACGTTTACATAATAGTGAAAGAGGTGTGTCAACAGGTAGGCCACGTAAAGTCAAGAAATCAAAGGTGTATGCTGTGGATAACACCAAAGTTTCTTGCTGAGTGTGCATGCACACATGTGCGCGCCAGTAAACCCGAGTAAGACAGTGTACGCTTGTATGTCTGGCATGTGGCGTGTGTGTATGTGTAGGCTTGAGTAAGCATATGTAAGGTTGTGTATACAGTTGTAAGCGTGTTTGCGCCAGTGTTTGTGCGTTTTAACAGGAATAAGCAAGTTTTATTCCATGTAAGCATGTGTGCGCACGTGTGAGCTGGTGTGCGTGTGTTTGTGCTTGTTTGTGTGGCGCTGCCCCCTGAGGAAACAGAAAGAGAAAAGGAAGCACAACAAATAGTGGGAAGTTAACCAGGGAGTACTAGCAGAGCTAGCAGGTGAAAACAATCGGAATCAGGCAATTATACAGGCATTACTCTAGCCCAGCCCAGCCCAGCCCAGCACTCAAAACTCAGCCAAAAATATTCCAGTATGTATTTCTCAGACACACTGCAACACTGCAGTAAGCTAATAGACGTGAAAACTGAAAAAGCTTTACTGAGACAAAGAAATGTTAGGGGCTGCCATTGCTGTCATAAGGCGACATATGCAACATGCTGAGGGTGGTGATAATGCAAATGCTGCTGAGCAACTCACAGTGAGGAGACGGGAAGAGTGTACAGGCCTAGGGTAACCTACCAGGGGCTACATGAGCTGGAGATAGTGGAGCTCTATAGAGTGAACAGAGACCTCATGCAGCAAATTGTTGAGCTGTGCAGGCCAAGCCTCACACACAGAACCAACAGAGGGGAACCCATCCCAGTGGAAACAAGGTATATGTTGGCCTAAGAATATTAGCAACAGGTACCTTCCAAAGACCAACTGGTGATATGATGGGGATTTCACAGGCATCGGCATCTGAGGAATTACTGCACCAGTTCCTGAATGCCATGGCAGCACATGTCGGTGATCATGTATATTTTCCCAATTCCTGTGAGTTATTGGCCAGCAATATGCGTCTCTTCCAGCAAATAGCAGAATACCCTGAGGTAGTGGGTGCAATAGACTGCACGCACATTTGCATCAAAGCACCAGCCGATGAGCGGGGTAGGGTCTACTATAACCGCAGGGGTTACCCCTCCATCAACTGCCAGGTCATGTGTGATGCCCAGGGCATAATAATGAATGTGTGTGCTGGCTGCCCTGGAAGCTACCATGACTCCCATATCTGTCATCTGACACAGCTGTACCAGACATTTGCCAATGGGGACATCCCTCATGGTTACCTAGTGGGGGATGCTGGATACGCACTTGAGCCGTGGCTGATGACACCCATCAGAAATGCACACACACCTTAACAGGAAAGCCATAATGAGGCACATGCACAAACATGAAATGTAATCGAGCGTGTGTTTCTACTGCTGAAGTCATGGTTCCAGTGCCTTTACACATCTGGTGGAGCCTTGCAGTACTCACCAACTACATGTACCCAAACAGTCATGGTATGTGCTATGCTACACAATATGATCCTGCAAAAACAGCTGCAGCATGAGCAGCATAGGGCCGGGCACAACAGCCCCCCACTATTGCCAAGGCAATCACTGGCAGAGTGTGACTCAGAGGAGGAACAACCTGAGCCTGCCCCAGTAGGCAGAAGGAGGCGTGCCCACTATGCTTTGGCCTTGGCAAAGAGGCAATGCATAGCTTATATACTGGCTCAGTAGGAACCCTGGAAATGATACCTCTCTCCAACTTACACATATAGTAAAAGCGATGCCTAACTTGACACTACCTGTTAACAAACATGTATAGGAAGTGTAAAATGTGCATCCGACATAGGCAGCCTTGCAGCACCACCTGAGGCATGATTGCTGTATGTTAAGCAATATAAAGCACTGCTAAACAGCTCTCACCACTATTTAGTATATGTGAACAAAATTGCACACACTAAGTTGCACAACTACAGGCAATGTTCAGCAATATTGTGCAATGTCCAGCAATGTGGGGCAACATTGAGCAATGTTGTGCAAGTCTGGTCAAATGTGGATATAGTTAATCAAAAGTAGGTTAACAAGTTCATATTTGCTTCACTTTTCATGAAGCAGTCTGTTCTGCTATGTATGAAAATATGAAGCAATGACAGTCCTCGAACCCAGGATACAGTACACTATAGTCAGAGT